>NC_084751.1:3240395-3265395 GCF_033978785.1 Entelurus aequoreus
GTTGAACCAATAATCATGTTTTGACTGAGAAAACATTTGTCTTATCAAGTAATAATAAAAAAAAATATATATATAGACACACACACACAAGGTAGGTCAGGAAAAAACACAAAACACAGAGGCTGTATCATCCCTACAATTATATAATATAGGGATTATACAAGCCTGTTTCGCCTGCGAAACAGGCTTGTAGGGATGATATTGCCTCTGTGTTTTTTCCTGAACTAACGTATATTCTGCTCTAACCCGGTATTGAGCACTGTATAACGGATAAACCACAGAAACCTCAACTATATATGTATGTATGTATATATGTATGTGTGTATGTATATATATATATATATATATATATATATATATATATATATATATATATATATATATATATATATATATATATATATATATATATATATATATATATATATATATATATATATATATATATGTATGTATGTATGTATGTATGTATGTATGTATGTATATATATATATATATATATATATATATATATATATATATATATATATATATATATATGTATGTATGTATATATATATATGTGTGTATTACATACATATATATATGTATGTATGTATGTATGTATGTATATATACATGTATGTATGTATATATGTATGTATATATATACATTTATATGTATGTATATATGTATGTATGTATGTATATGTATGTATATATATATGTATATATATATATGTATGTATACATATGTTGGTATGTATGTCTATATACATATGTATATATATATATATATATATATATATATATATATATATATATATATATATATATATATATATATATATATATATATATATATATATATATATATATATATATATATATGTGAATGTATGTATATATGTGAATGTATGTATGTATGTATGTATATGTATGCATATATATGTGTATATTTATTTTTCTACCGCTTGTCCCTTTCGGGGTCTCGGGGGGTGCTGTAGCCTATCTCAGCTATATATATATATATATATATATATATATATATATATATATATATATATATATATATATATATATATATATATATATATATATATATATATATATATATATATATATGCTAATGTCTGGCTAATGTGTGCTCATTATTTGGCAAGCATTGTTCAGATAACCATAGTACAAATCCATAATTTAATGCCATTATAAAGCTAATAAGCTAGCATTGTGAGTTTGAATTGATTAGATTGGATCATAATTCAAAATTTAACGACTACTATTACTACTAAGCATTAGAGACCACAATTTTTTTTACTTCCGTGGTCACTTCAAGAGGGTAAAGTATTGTGTGTAACAAAAAAAATCAAAAAATCCACCGCTGGAAGCCGCAGTCCTCTCTGAGCGCTACGATTTGTGCAAAAATAAAGTCTTCACATGGAGCTAGTTTGGACGCGGGGGTCTGCAAATCATCGGCCTGTCAGCGTGGAAAAATGCTGCTCTGCTCGCTGAATTTCTTGGATTTTCCTCAGGTCCTACTTTTGCACAAGCAACTACAAAGTCTGCATCATATTAGTAGCAAACAGTTGATTCAATCAGCTATCCATGACACCACAGTTAGTCATGTGACTGGACTTACAGGAAGTTACTGTCGTTAGACATTTGCACAAAAACATACAAATCTGGATCGAAGCAACATTTCCTCACCCGTTGTATTTGTGTCACTTTTTGGGTTTTGTATAGTTAATCAAAATTAAATCACAATTATTAGCATTTGCAAGTATTACATTATTTAAAATAAGATATCATTGATTTAGTTGCCCTATGTATGTATTGATGTGGCAAATATGGCATTTTAAACATACGTCAGCAATTTATTTTTTGTTTGTGGCTCTAAAAATATTTCACTTATAGTGTATACATGTTTTGTGCTGTAGTATACTGTCATTTATATATTTATATTATATTAGTCGTATTTCTGTGTGATTTTTCTCCTTGTGTACTGCAATAAATTCACAACTTTTTTTAGTATATTAGTCGTATTTCCGTGTGATTTCTTATCTCCTTATGTACTGCAGTATATATTTTAAACCTATTTTAATGTTTTTTTTGTATTTTTCTCTTTATGTACTGCAGTACATTTACAACTTATTTAATGTATTGGTGTATTTTTATGTGACTTATATCATTATGTACTGCAGTATATGTACAACTTATTTTGATGTATTAGTGTATTTTTGGTGATTTTTCTTTTCATGTACTGTAGTATATTTTGAACCTATTTTAATATATTGGTGTATTTTTTTTCTTTTTCTCATTAGGTATATTTACAGCTTATTTTAGTATATTAGTCACATTTCTGTGTGATTTCTTATCATATGTACTGCAGTATATATTTTGAACCTATTTTAATATATTAGTGTATTTTTTTTTCTTTTTCTCATTATTTATTGCAGTGTATTTACAACTTATTTTAGCATATTAGTCATATTTCTGT
Source organism: Entelurus aequoreus (assembly GCF_033978785.1). Lineage (NCBI taxonomy): Eukaryota > Metazoa > Chordata > Actinopteri > Syngnathiformes > Syngnathidae > Entelurus > Entelurus aequoreus. The sequence continues at coordinate 3,242,871 of NC_084751.1, forward strand.
GTTATTTTTCTCCTTGTGTACTGCAATATATTTACAAGTTTTTTTTAGTATATTAGTCGTATCTCCGTGTGATTTCTTATCTCCTTATGCACTGCAGTACATATTTTAAACCTATTTTAATGTATTTTTTGTATTTTTCTCTTTATGTACTGCAGTATATGTACAACTTATTTTGAAGTGTTAGTGTATTTTTGGTGATTTTTCTTTTCATGTACTGTAGTATATTTTGAACCTATTTTAATATATTGGAGTATTTTTTTTCTTTTTCTCATTAAGTATATTTACAACTTATTTTAGTATATTAGTCACATTCCTGTGTGATTTCTTATCTCCTTATGTACTGCAGTATATATTTTGAACCTATTTTAATATATTGGTGTATTTTTTTTTCTTTTTCTCATTATTTATTGCAGTATATTTACAACTTATTTGAGTATATTAGTCATATTTCTGTGTGATTTTTCTCCTTGTGTACTGCAATATATTTACAACTTATTTTAGTATGTTAGTCGTATTTCCGTGTGATTTATCATCTTCTTATGTACTGCAGTATATATTTTAAACCTATTTTAATGTATTTTTTGTTTTTTCTCTTTATGTGCTGCAGTACATTTACAACTAATTTAATATATTGGTGTATTTTTGTTTGATTTATATCATTATGTACTGCAGTATATGTACAAATTATTTTGATGTATTTTTGGTGATTTTTCTTTTTATGTATATTTTTAACCTATTTTGATTTATTGGTCATGCTGTTATGTAATTTTTCTCAACTTATTTTAGGATATTGGTAATTATTTGTGTAGTTTTCTCCCAAATAATAGTTATTATCACTTAATATTACAAAATATTAATCAAATCGTCACTAATTATTCCTCTAAAACATTAGGTCCTTTTTAAAATCAATTATTTTGGAATTACTGCCCTCAAATAATCCCCTTTTTAGATTTAAATCCATAAAATAATCAATTTTGCACATAGGAAGGAAGTCAAAGTTTCAGTACACACACACGGCGAGCATGATTGATTATTTGCTGACTTAGCAGCAACAGTTAATGGAGGAGCTTTTAGCTTAAACACCGATATGTAGTCCACGTCTCCAGCTGTAAATTATCCCCACATACTTTTTATTTTATGATTTTGTTGTAAAAATTAAAGAAAAAAAAAAAAAGAGAAGCTCATTGATTTACCAGTAAAGACGCATCCTGTCGTAAACATTTTTGTGGTGGAATTGAAATCGTTTAGTCATGTTGCATCAACCTTTTGACATGTTGCTCTAGTAGGGGGGGGGGGGGGGGTGGTGGACGATCATACAAGAGCGCCTCCCGTCTAGTCGGGGCCACGAGGGAATACGAAGAGGAAGCAGTGATTTCCAAAATGGCTCGGCCCATTGAATGACAATAGGCAGCCTCCTCGCCTTCCTCGCTTTTCTTTCGCCGCGGCTCCGAAAAAAAACCCCCCAAACAAAACATAACAAAGCATGAAGAGGAAGCGAGCAGATGTGATTTATTGTGATTTATTTGGACCCGGTGTTTGTGATTTAAATCTGGACACAGACGAAGAGATATTGACGGTGTCTCATCTGATTGTGGTGTCTTCCTATTGCATTGGATCGGGAGCGGGGAATAAAGGTCAAAGGTCATATCAGCACACGTCCAGACCCTAATTTCAAAGTGCACCGTGCAGAAAAACGGGAAAGTTGATCATCCCACTACAAAGTTGGATAACACGCGAGGAGAGGCATGAAACGTAGTTTGGGCACTGGTTTTGCAAGCATTTAGTAGAATTTCACAACAATTTTTTACTACAATTCTGAGATTTTTAAAAAAATTTAATCCATATTTTAACAGGTTGTATATTTGTGAGTGTCATATAGGCACCTGGAAATAAAATAGTATTATTTAATTAGTTTAATATATGTATATTTGTGAGTGTCATATAGGCACCTGGAAATAAAATAGTATTATTTAATTAGTTTAATATATGTATATTTGTGAGTGTCATATAGGCACCTGAAAATAAAATAGTATTATTTAATTAGTTTAATATATGTATATTTGTGAGTGTCATATAGGCACCTGGAAATAAAATAGTATTATTCAATTAGTTTAATATATGTATATTTGTGAGTGTCATATAGGCACCGGGAAATAAAATAGTATTATTTAATTAGTTTAATATATGTATTTTTGTGAGTGTCACATAGGCACCTGGAAATAAAATAGTATTATTTAATTAGTTTAATATATGTATATTTGTGAGCGTCATATAGGCACCTGGAAATAAAATAGTATTATTTAATTAGTTTAATATATGTATATTTGTCAGTGTCATATAGGAACCTGGAATAAAATAGTATTATTTAATTAGTTTAATATATGTATATTTGTGAGTGTCACATAGGCACCGGGAAATAAAATAGTATTATTTAATTAGTTTAGTATATGTATATTTGTGAGTGTCATATAGGCACCTGGAAATAAAATAGTATTATTTAATTAGTTTAATATATGTATATTTGTGAGTGTCATATAGGCACCTGGAAATAAAATAGTATTATTTAATTAGTTTAATATATGTATATTTGTGAGTGTCACATAGGCACCGGGAAATAAAATAGTATTATTTAATTAGTTTAATATATGTATATTTGTGAGTGTCATACAGGCACCTGGAAATTAAATAGTATTATTTAATTAGTTTAATATATGTATATTTGTGAGTGTCATATAGGCACCGGAAAATAAAATAGTATTATTTAATTAGTTTAATATATGTATATTTGTGAGTGTCACATAGGCACCGGGAAATAAAATAGTATTATTTAATTAGTTTAATATATGTATATTTGTGAGTGTCATATAGGCACCTGGAAATAAAATAGTATTATTTAATTAGTTTAATATATGTATATTTGTGAGTGTCATATAGGCACCTGAAAATAAAATAGTATTATTTAATTAGTTTAATATATGTATATTTGTGAGTGTCACATAGGCACCTGGAAATAAAATAGTATTATTTAATTAGTTTAATATATGTATATTTGTGAGTGTCATATAGGCACCTGGAAATAAATTGTATTATTTAATTAGTTTAATATATGTATATTTGTGAGTGTCATATAGGCACCTGGAAATAAAATAGTATTATTTATTTAGTTTAATAAATGTATATTTGTGAGTGTCATATAGGCACCTGGAAATTAAATAGTATTATTTAATAAGTTTAATATATGAGTTGATGAAAAAAAAAAAAAATAGCCTGCCATGTAAAAAAAGTTGATTTTCAAGGGAAAATACAAAACACGTCATCCATGTTTTTGAAGTTTGTCACTTCAGGTATTTACATGAAAATAGTGTGGTTTTTATTTTGCACTGAAATATTTTTACAAAATAGTGTTCTTGACCTTTTTGTACTGCAATATAATTATGTTTTAATGATACTTTCCATCTTTTTTTCATCCCCCTCACAGTACTAATATAATTTTTAACTATTTTAGTGATATTTTTGTGGGAATTTTCTCCATCTGTATCGCAGTATAATTAGTACATTTTAATACATTGGTTGTATTTTTGTGATTTGTCTTCTTTTCCCACACAACATATTTGAATATACTGTTCACATATCATCATATTTTTCCCCCCTTTATGTCCCACAGTTAAGTAATTGCATTTATAAATAATGAATATAGTTAACTCATTTGTTTCCTCCCTTAACGTACAACTGTATAGTAATTTAATGTAATAGTAATCCATTAAATTATTGATTTCAATAATAATTTTGATATATTGGTAACACTTTTATATGTTTTCATTAGTCACTACTGCAGTGTAATTAGCACATATTTTTGTGTAATTTAAGTAATTCCATTTATAAATAATAATTAATATTTTTGTGAATTTTTTTTTCTCCTTTTTTAAGACATTAAAATTGCAACATATTTGTATATACTGTTTACATTTTGTAATTTCCCCACCCCCATTATGTACAACAGTATAGCAGCATTGATAGCATATATGAATATACTGTTCATGTATTGCAATATTTCCCCCCCCCCCCTTTATGTCCCACAGTTAAGTAATTCCATTTATAAATAATTAATAAAGTTAACTTAGTTTTTTTCCCTCCCTTTTTGTACAACTGTACAGTAATTTAATGTAATAGTAATTCATTAAATTATTTCAAATAATCATTTTATATATTGGTAACACTTGTGTGACTTTATTGGTCACTACTGCAGTGTAATTAGAACATATTTTAATATTTTTGGGAATTTTTTTCTCCTTTTTAAGACAGTAAAATTGCAACATATTTGAATATACTGTTTACATTTTGTAATTTCCCCACCCCCATGATGTACAACAGTATAGTAGATTGACTTATTGATAGCATTTTAAAAAAATATTTTTATTGTTACATATTCTGTAATATTGTACATGGTAATTGGGATTTGTTATATATTATATACACTACCGTTCAAAAGTTTGGGGTCACATTGAAATGTCCTTAATTTTGAAGGAAAAGCACTGTACTTTTCAATGAAGATAACTTTAAACTAGTCTTAACTTTAAAGAAATACACTCTATACATTGCTAATGTGGTAAATGACTATTCTAGCTGCAAATGTCTGGTTTTTGGTGCAATATTTACATAGGTGTATAGAGGCCCATTTCCAGCAACTATCACTCCAGTGTTCTAATGGTACAAATGTGTTTGCTCATTGGCTCAGAAGGCTAATTGATGATTAGAAAACCCTTGTGCAATCATGTTCACACATCTGAAAACAGTTGAGCTCGTTACAGAAGCTACAAAACTGACCTTCCTTTGAGCATATTGAGTTTCTGGAGCATCACATTTGTGGGGTCAATTAAACGCTCTAAATGGCCAGAAAAAGAGAACTTTCATCTGAAACTCGACAGTCTATTCTTGTTCTTAGAAATGAAGGCTATTCCACAAAATTGTTTGGGTGACCCCAAACTTTTGAACGGTAGTGTATATTAACTAAAAATACAATACAATGATATATTAGTATATATTATATACTGTATATATAATATATAAATATTACATATATGTTATATTTTATATTGCTACTATGGTACATTTTTAGTCTACTTTATACCTGCATTATCCTTTCCATCCTTACCCTTTCCATCCGTTGAAACTGAGCTATTGTGTGGAACAATTTCCCTTGTGGATCAATAAAGTTTGTTTTCTAAGTCTAATATTTAAATACTAATGCATTAGAAAATGGATGGAAAGTGAAATTAAATAAGACATATTTGTTCATGATATTTATATTTTGGTCTGATTTTATAATTTTATATTAGGGTATGATTATCTTACATTTTAATCCATTGGGCTGATTTTTGTGTGTGATTTTTCCTCCTGTTGTAACAGTATATTTTGAATCCATTTTTGTGGATTTCCTCCTTTTATATCGCAGTACTTAAGTCATATTTTTGTTGAGTTTTCTCCGAAACCATACACATGGTGATAAGCGTCATATCATAAACATCTTCACCAACTATTCCACAAAGAAACTATAGCGCCATCTTTTATCGACTATTATGGAGTTATTGCCCTCAAATAGTCTTCTCCTGCTCGTCGATGATCCCCCCCCCATCCCTTCAATGAATAATTCATCCCGCCTCGATGGCCGGCGTGCACAAATATCTCAGTTACAACCATCCTGGGAGTATAAGGCAGTACAAGAGCATCCTTAATAAACAAATAGAAGCAGCAGCTCTGGTTTCACTGAGGAGGGAACAACAACACGGTGTCTTTCTGTGCATTATCATCATCATTGCTGCTGATGCTCTGTATTCATTATCACATCACCGCACGTGCTTTATGACATGCATATTCCGTCTTGATGAAGCACATTAATGAGACATATCGACTACATGCACGCTGGCAACGAAACACGATCCAGTCGAGATTCCTTAACCTGGATTGTGTGTGTGTGTGTGTGTGTGTGTTCTTGTATTTCTACCCTTCTTGAGACATCAACAAGGAAAAGTACCTTCTATATGAGGACATAAATCATGGTCCCAATACGGAAAACAATTGCATCTAATAGAGAATGTCTCATTTGCACCCCTGGTGGTGAAATCTATCAAAATTAGGGTGGTCCCAAAAAGAAGGGATTTTTCAAATTGACTGTGTGTCGGTTTTAAAAGTGCTCCCCCTCTGGTCAACATATGAAATAACACGTGTGTGTAAGAAATTGAAATGCGCACCCTTTAGACAAAATGTATTTAAGAATAAATAAATAAATAAATAAATAAATGTATATGGAGACATACTGTAATAACTTGAAGTAAATAACAAAAAAATTAAAAAATTAACTAAAAGCAGTCGTTTTTTCACAATGTGTCGACTTTTGTCTTATAAAATTGGGAACAATTTCTCATATTCTTTCTGTTTCTGTAATATTGCAATATTTTCTCGTAAAATTATTACTTTTTTATGTAAAATTATTACTTTTTTAATGCAAAATGGTGACATGTTGTCATGTCTGTGTTGATCATGTTTTTTGTTTGGCCATGTGCTGTTTGTTTTTTGGACGCTTTTTAGTTCCTGGTTGTGCACTCTTGCTTGTTTTGTTTCCATGACTACTCATTAGTTTCACCTGTCTCAGTGGAGTGTTTTAAGTCTCGTCTTAAGACCCACTTTTATTCTTTGGCTTTTAACACTACGTGAGTTGTGTGGTCCTCTGTCCTCTGTTGTCCTCCGTGTTTTTTTTATTTTTATTTTTTATACATTTTGATTTCTATTTACTGTTTTAATTGGTTTTTCCCTTTAAAATTGTTTTTATTCATATTTATTTTAAAATGGTTTTTATATTGGTTCTATATTTATTTATTTTTTGTTTTTATTCAGTCATTGGTGGAGCTAAGGATAACATTTGATTATTGTTTTTAATATTGTTTTTAATATTGTTTTTAATACTGTTTTTAATATTGTTGTGCAGCACTTTGGAAACATTTTTGTTGTTTAAATGTGCTATATAAATAAAGTGGATTGGATTGTCTCACGTTTTGCACTCGCGCACCTGTCACTAATCATGTCGGTATCATTTAAGCTTTCAGTTGCCAGGCAGTCTCCCTGGCGACATTAACTCTGTTATCCCTGTTACTCCATTGATTAATGCCATAGTTCCATGCTTTTCAAGTAAGTGTTTGTTTATTCGTGTCACAGTTAGCAAGTGTTATTTATTTCATGTTCATAGTTTTTGCCCAAGTGCTAGTTTGGTTTTCTTAGCCAAGTTTGTACTTCCGCCTTGTGCGCGCCTTTAGTTTGTACCTTTTGTTAGTGTTAAAATAAAATCATGTCTTTACCTGCACGTCTTGTCCACTCCAACCTTCCTTGCAACTCGGGAAAACGAACATCCCATAGACCACGTCATGACACATGTGTCATATAATGTTACATTATACATGCTCTTTGTATTACCTATTCTGTGTTATGTGTTTATGTTGCACGATTGCACCAAGAAAAATTCCTACTTTGTGAACCCGTTCTCAAACAATGGCATAAAAAACTATTCTGATTCTGATTCTGATCAAATTCGGACTTTTATCACAATATTGCCCATTTTTTTGTTGTTCTTGTTAAATGGTGACTTTTGTCATAGTTTTGCGAAGTAAAAATTTGATTATTATTATAATATTGCCAAAATGTTAAAGTTTTCTTAAAACATTAAAGTTTAAGTACTCACAATTGTCACACACACTAGGTGTGGCGAAATTATTCTCTGCAGGGAGGTAATGGGTCCCATTTGTATAGTCTTTGGTATGACTCGGCCGGGGTTTGAACTCACGACCTAATAACTAAAAGCAGTCTTTTTCTCACAGTGTCGACTTTTTTCTTATAAAATTGGGAACAATTTCTCATATTCTTTCTTTTTCTGTAATACTGCAATATTTTCTCGTAAAATTATTACTTTTTTTAATGTAAAATTATTACTTTTTTTTAATGCAAAATGGGTACATTTGTCATATAGCTATTATATATAGTTATATGACAAACTTTTATGACAAAAAGTTATATGATAATAGTTATATATTATATATATATATATATATTACTTTAAACTGTTTTATATTTTAATTTTTTTTTATCCTGTAAAGCGTCTTTGAGTGCTCTGAAAAGCGCTATACCAAATAAAATGTATTATTATTATTATTATTATTATTATTGTAAAATTCGGACTTTTTCACGATATTGCCAATTTTTTTGGTTGTTCTTGTAAAATAGTGACATTTTTTTGCGTAAAATGGTGACTTTTGTCATAGTTTTGCCAAGTACAATTCTGATTATTATTATAAAATTGCCAAAATGTTAAAGTTTTCTTATAAAATTAAAGTTAAAGTACTCATGATTGTCACACACACTCTATGACTCGGCCGGGATTTGAACTCACGACCTACCGATCTCAGGGCGGAAAATTGTCACTTTTGTCGAGTAAAATTACGACTGAAATGCGCACCCTTTGGCCAAAATGTATAAAAAAACAAAACAACCAAATATGTATAAAGAGACATACTGTAATAACTTGGAGTAAATACTGACGATTAAAAACCGATTACAAACAAAAAAAATTCAACTAATAATATAAAATAACTAAAAGCAGTCTTTTTCCCAGTGTCGACTTTTTTCTTATAAAATTGGGAACAATTTCTCATATTCTTTCTGTTTCTGTAATATTGCAATATTTTCTCGTAAAATTATTACTTTTTTTATGTAAAATTATTACTTTTTTTTAATGCAAAATGGGTACATTTGTCATATAGCTATTTATATATAGTTATATGACAAACTTTTATGACAAAAAGTTATATGATAATAGTTATATATTATATATATATATATTACTTTAAACTGTTTTATATTTTAATTTTTTTTTATCCTGTAAAGCGTCTTTGAGTGCTCTGAAAAGCGCTATACCAAATAAAATGTATTATTATTATTATTATTATTATTATTATTATTATTATTATTATTATTATTATTATTATTATTATTATAATAAAATTCGGACTTTTTCACGATATTGCCAATTTTTTTGGTTGTTCTTGTAAAAATAGTGACATTTTTTGGCGTAAAATGGTGACTTTTGTCATAGTTTTGCCAAGTACAATTCTGATTATTATTATAAAATTGCCAAAATGTTAAAGTTTTCTTATAAAATTAAAGTTAAAGTACTCATGATTGTCACACACACTCTATGACTCGGCCGGGATTTGAACTCACGACCTACCGATCTCAGGGCGGAAAATTGTCACTTTTGTCGAGTAAAATTACGACTGAAATGCGTCCCCTTTGGCCAAAATTTATAAAAAAAACAAACAACCAAATATGTATAAAGAGACATACTGTAATAACTTGAAGTAAATACTGACGATTAAAAACCGATTACAAACAAAAAAAATTCAGCTAATAATATAAAATAACTAAAAGCAGTCTTTTTCTCAGTGTCGACTTTTTTCTTATAAAATTGGGAACAATTTCTCATATTCTTTCTGTTTCTGTAATATTGCAATATTTTCTCGTAAAATTATTATTTTTTTATGTAAAATTATTACTTTTTTTTTTAATGCAAAATGGTGACATTTGTCATATAAAATTCTAAATTTGATCACAATTTTGCCAATTTTTTTGGGTTATTCTTGTAAAATAGTGACATTTTTTGAGTAAAATGGTGACTTTTGTCATAGTTTTGCCAAGTACAATTCTGATTATTTTTATAATATTGCCAACATTTTAAAGTTTTCTTATAAAATTGTGACTTTTGTCGAGTAAAATTCTGACCCTTTTCATAAAATTGCCAAAATTTTAAGCTTTTCTTGTAAAATTGCGACTGTTATTGACTAAAATTCTGACCCTTTTCATAAAATTGCCAACATTTTAAGCTTTTCTTGTAAAATTGCGACTGCTATTGAGTAAAATTCCAACTTTGATCATGATATTGCACAAATTTTCAGTTTTTCTTGTAAACTTTTGACTTGCGTTGAGTATAATTACGACTTATTATGTGACCTTTTTCTTGTAAAAATTCCAACTAATTTTTCACAACAAGCTTTTTTATATTTGCATAGTTTGTATACATTATTAATGTTGTAAATACAAATCTTTCTATATCTGGAAAGGGTGGTCCTAAAGAGGTAGGCATTTTTCGGAGGTCTCACGAAGGTAATACATAAAAGAATGTGTGTGTGTGTGTGTGTGTGTGTGTGTGTGTGTGTGTGTGTGTAGATGTTCTTGTTCTAAAACACAAAGAGTCTCTCTTATTTTCCTCCCATCGATTTCCGTGCTGTTGTGAATAGACACTTCATCCTGTTGTCGGCCTTCAATTACTACTTCGTCCTTTTCGGTCGGTTCAGACAGCAAAAAAAAGGCCAACAAAAATAGTGTTTTCTGGGTTTTTGCCGCAGTGCCAACAAGGAATGGCCGAAGAAAGTTAACTACTGGTTTATATCAGAGGTTTGTCTAAAGTGTATTTTTGCACAGTTTAACACAAAACACAGCTCTGTTGTGTTGGAAGCAATTGTCATCATGTATCCAATTACACACAGGATGCAGTGTGGAGCTTGTGGAATCCGCCTTATCATCTTGGCAGTTTCTTTTCAGGGGTGGCCTAGTTTTGCAGGGGTGGCACCCATGAAACCATCAGTCTACCCCAGGGTCAGCTGTAGCTTACCTAATAGCTTACCACCAACAATATGGACTGAATCTTCTAGTGAGACAATTGCTGACATTGAATTATAATGCAGACTAGGGGTGTCCCGGTACCAATATTTTAGTATCCGATACTTTTTGATTGTTTTCTAAATAAAGGGGGCCACAAAAAATACATTTTTGGCTTTATTTTAACAAAAAATCAAACGGTACATTAAACATATGTTTCTTATTGCAATTGAAGAACAATTTTGTCCTTAAATAAAATAGTGAACAAACTAGACAACTTGCCCTAAGTCAGGGGTCGGCAACCCCTGACTTAGGCGCCGCCCTAGTGGCTCTCTGGAGCTTTTTAAAAAGTGTATGAAAAATGGAAAAAGTTGAGGGGAAAAAAAAATATATTTTTTGTTTTAATATGGTTTCTGTAGGAGGACAAACATGACACAAACCTCCCTAATTGTTATAAAGCACACTGTTTATATTAAACATGCTTCACTGATTCGAGTATTTGGCGAGCGCCGTTTTGTCCTACTCATTTTGGCGGTCCTTGAACTCACCGTAGGTTGTTTACATGTATAACTTTCTCCGACTTTCTAGGACATGTTTTATGCCACTTCTTTTTCTGTCTCATTTTGTCCACCAAACGTTTAAGGTTGTGCATGAAAGGTGAGTTTTGTTGATGTTATTGACTTGTGTGGAGTGCTAACCAGACATATTTGGTCACTGCATGACTGCAAGCTAATCGATGCTAACATGCTATTTAGGCTAGCTATATGTACATATTGCATCATTATGCCTCATTTGTAGCTATATTTGAAGTCATTTAATTTCCTTTAAGTCATCTTAATTCAATTTATATCTCATGACACACTATCTGTATGTAATATGGCTTTTAATTTTTTGCGGCTCCAGACAGATTTGTTTTTGTATTTTTGGTCCAATATGGCTCTTTCAACATTTTGGGTTGCCGACCCCTGCCCTAAGTAAACAAACAAAGGCTCCTAATTTGGTTCCTGACATATGCAGTAACTTATTGTTCTGTCTATTATTTTGTCACAATTATGAGGGACAAGCGGTAGAAAATGGATTATTACTCTACTTGTTTTATTTACTGTTAATTTCTGGATATTTTCTGTTTTAACATGTTCTATCTACACGTCTGTTAAAATGTAATAATCACTTATTATTTTGTCGTTTGGATACTTTACATTAGTTTTGGATGATACCACAGATTTGGGTATTAAAGAAAAATAAGCAGTTTTTTTAATTTATTAGTCATTAATTGATATTAGTACCGGTATACCATACAACTCTAATGCAGACTAAAACATTGAGCTTTGTATTATAAAATACGGCAGGTTGTCTAATGTTTTCTGTCACTTTGGGAAAAGGGCTTATTGGCTTAAAGAGGAAGACGACACTCTAATGCAGATGTGTCAAAGTCCTTTTCACTGAGGGCCACGTCGCAGTTATGTTTGGCCCCAGAGGGCTGCATCTAACAGTGAATACTATTATCACACAATTGTTTAAATGGCCTGGTGGGCCACTTTAAAATGACATGGTGGGCCACCTTAAATGATGTGGCGGGCCCTTTAAATGGCGTGGTGGACCACTTTAAATGGCGTGGTGGACCACTTTTAATGGCGTGGTGGACCACTTTAAATGGTGTGGTGGGGCACTTTTAATGGCGTGGTGGTAGACCACTTTAAATGGTGTGGTGGGCTACTTCAAATGTCGTGGTGGGCCTCTTTAAATGGCATGGTGGACCACTTAAAATGTCGTGGTGGACCACTTTAAATGATGTGGCGGGCACTTTAAATGGCGTAGTGGGCCAATTTAAATGGTGTGGTGGACCACTTTAAATGGCGTGGTGGGCTACTTCAAAATGTCTTGGTGGGCCATTTTAAATGGCGTGGTGGACCACTTTAAATGGCGTGGTGGACCACTTTAAAGGATGTGGTGGGCACTTTAAATGGCATAATGGGCCACTTTAAATGGTGTGGTGGGCCACTGTTAATGGCGTGGTGGAACACTTTAAATGGTGTGGTGGGGCACTTTAAATGGCATGGTGGACCACTTTAAATGGTGTGGTGGGCTACTTCAAATGTCGTGGTGGGCCTCTTTAAATGATGTGGCGGGCCCTTTAAATGGCGTGGTGGACCACTTTTAATGGCGTGGTGGACCACTTTAAATGGTGTGGTGGGGCACTTTTAATGGCGTGGTGGTGGACCACTTTAAATGGCGTGGTGGACCACTTAAAATGTCGTGGTGGACCACTTTAAATGATGTGGCGGGCACTTTAAATGGCATAGTGGGCCAAATTAAATGGCGTGGTGGACCACTTTAAATGGCGTGGTGGACCACTTTAAATGGCGTGGTGGACCACTTTAAATGTCGTGGTGGACCACTTTAAATGGCGTGGTGGACCACTTTAAATGATGTGGTGGGCACTTTAAATGGCATGGTGGACCACTTTAAATGGTGTGGTGGGCTACTTCAAATGTCGTGGTGGGCCTCTTTAAATGGTGTGGTGGACCACTTAAAATGTCGTGGTGGAACACTTTAAATGATGTGGCGGGCACTTTAAATGGCGCAGTGGGCCAATTTAAATGGCGTGGTGGACCACTTTAAATGGCGTGGTGGGCTACTTCAAAATGTCTTGGTGGGCCATTTTAAATGGCGTGGTGGACCACTTTAAATGGCGTGGTGGACCACTTTAAATGGCGTGGTGGGCTACTTCAAATGTCGTGGTGGACCACTTTAAATGGCGTGGTGGATCACTTTGAATGGTGTGGTGGGCCACTTTAAATGGTGTGGTGGGCCACATTAAATGGTGTGGTGGGCCACTTTAAATGGTGTGGTGGACCACTTTAAATGGTGTGGTGGGCCACTTTAAATGGTGTGGTGGACCACTTTAAATAGCGTGGTGAGCTACTTTAAATGTCGTGGCGGGCCACTTTAAATGGTGTGGTGGACCACTTTAAATGGCGTGGTGGGCTACTTCAAATGTCGTGGTGGACCACTTTGAATGGCGTGGTGGACCACTTTAAATGGTGTGGCGGGCACTTTGAATGGTGTGGTGGGCCACTTTAAATGGTGTGGTGGACCACTTTAAATGACGTGGTTGGCCACTTCAAATGGCGTGGTGGGCAACTTTAAATGTCGTGGTGGACCACTTTAAATGGCGTGGTGGGCTACTTCAAATGTCGTGGTGGACCACTTTAAATGATGTGGCGGGCACTTTAAATGGCATAGTGGGTCAATTTTAAATGGCGTAGTGGGCCACTTTAAATGTGTTTGTTTGTGGGACTGTTTCATCACTTGCTCATAAATTGTAAGTCAAGGTGACAAAAAGTATTTATTTTTGATAGTAAAAAAAAGAATGCTTATAATATCTTGTACATTTTTATGTCAACATTGAAAGAACAAATACATTTAGCCGGAAAGTGCTTGACTATTTACAGCTTTAAATTGCATGAAATAATCTGGCGGTCCAATTTAATTGACATGGCAGGCCACGTTAATGAAGTGGTGGGCCAGATTAATGATGTGGTGGGCCACTTTAATGTGTGGTGGGCCACATTACTGATGTGTTGGGCCACATTAATAACGTGGTGGGCCTCATTAATGATGTGGTGTGTCACATTAATAATGTGGTGTGCCACATTAATGATGTGGTGTGCCACATTAATGATGTGGTGGGCCACATTACTGATGTGGTGTCACATTAATGATGTGGTGTGCCACATTAATGATGTGGTGGGCCACATCACTGATGTGGTGTTCCACATTAATGATGTGCTGGGCTACATTAATGATGCGATGTGACACATTAATGAAGTGGTGCGCCACGTTAATGAAGTGGTGGGCCACATAATGATGTGATGGGCCACATTAATAATGTGGTGGGCCACATTAATGATGTGGTGTGCCACATTACTGATGTGGTGGGCCACATTACTGATGTGGTGTGCCACATTAATGATGTGGTGGGCTACATTAATGGTGTTGTGGGCCACATAATTGATGTGGAGGGCCACATTAAATTACGTGGTGGGCTACATTAATGATGTGGTGGGCCACATAATGATGTTGTGTGCCGCTTTAATGATGTGGTGTGCCACATTACCGATGTGGTGTGCTACATTAATGATGTGATGGGTCACATTAATGACGTGGTGTGTCACATTAATGATGTGGTGGGCCACATTAATGATGTGGTGGGCTACATTAATGGTGTTGTGGGCCACATAATTGACGTGGAGGGCTACATTAATGATGTGGTGTGCCACATTAATGATGTGGTGTGCCACATTATTGAAGTGGTGTGCCACATTACTGATGTGGTGTGCCACATTAATGATGTGGTGTGCCACGTTAATGATGTGGTGTGCCACATTAATGATGTGATGTGCCACATTACTGATGTAGTGTTTGCCACTTTAATTATGTGGTGAGCTACATTAATGACGTGGTGGGCCACATTACTGACGTGGTGTGCCACATTAATGACGTGGTGTGCCACGTTAATGATATGGTGGGCCACATTACTGATGTGGTGTGCCATGTTAATGATGTGGTGTGCCACATGAAATAATGTGGTGAGCTACATTAATGTAGTGGTGGGCCACATTAATGATGTGGTGTGCCACATTAATGATGTGGTGTGCCACGTTAATGATGTGGTCTAAAAGAAGGTGTTAGACAATGAGTATGTGTAAATGTATAACTACAGTATATTGCTGTGTGAATGTTTCTATTTGTGGGACTGTTCCAATTACGTGTGCGCGCCTGAAATACTCAAGGCCCGGTGAAAATGGATCCTGCGATCTGAAGTCTGTTTCCCTCTCCCAGTCCGTGCAGATCCCGGCGGAGTGGTCTTTGCACAAGGAACCCGATATGGCGTCAGTCACATGACCAAGTTCAGGGCCCTCACGCCGTCTCCCCGCCTCCTCCCGCCGACGCTGGATGTCGGATCAATGGAATACCGCCGGGATACGAGGGGGCCACACCCACAAGCTCGGGCGGCGGGGCGTTTGTGATTGGACGCGGTTGACCACCGCTCTGGCTTTCATGCAAATTGATGAAGGTAATTTGAGCCGATTAAGTGCAATTTGATTTGCGTTAAGAGCCCTTTCCTTCCTTCTGCTCCCTTTTGGCTAATCCGAAATGGTTTTGATTAATAGTTTGGGATGCGATGAAGTCATATGATCAAGTGCACTTCAAAGGAGTGGTGTGGAGCAGCTGTTTGTCATTGGGGGAAGGAAGCACTGATTTCCTTTTTATACTCACAAGTCAGACGTGCTCATTTTTATGACAACTATCCTTGACTTTAATGGATCCCACACTGGCAGACCTTGCAGAGACCCACTGTCCTGTTGTCATTTAACCGCTCCAATGTTTTCCTATTCCAACATGTTGCATCGGATGCTTATTTATGGCGCGTACCTTCAATACTATATCTCTGCTACTTCCTGTCAGTCACATGAAGATTCATCGTGCAACTTGTCTGACGGAAACCTTCCAGCAGACTCAACAGTGTGTATAATTCCTCATGATGTGGCAACAGACACTTGTTGCTAGGCAGAATTCATTCATCTCAGTCTTCCACGCCTCTTTGGCCGATTTAAAAAAAGAAAGTCTTTGAATGCCGCTGATTGCATTTAGAAATGAAGTCTCTACTCTGTATTAAATAGGAATACACTGTTTAATATAAAGCTATATATATATATATATATATATATATATATATATATATATATATATATATATATATATATATATATATATATATATATATATATATATATATATATATATATATATATATATATATATATATATATAATAATATTATATATTATATTATATTATTATATATTATATATATATATTTATATACAGCTTTAATAAAAAAATTAAAAAATAAAAAATAATAAAATAAATAATAATAATAATATTAATAAAAAAAGCTTTAATACAAATTCTATCAATAGTCTGTATGAAATATTACATTAATGAACATTAATGAATTATTAATGAAATATTACATTAATAGAACATGATCATTATATATATATATATATATATATATATATATATATATATATATATATATATAAAGCTTTAATAAAACATTATAATAAAATAAAACAATTATAAATAATAATAACAATAATAAAATAATAGTATTAATAAAAAAAGCTTTAATAAAAATTCAATCAATAGTCTCTATGAAATATTACATTAATGATTATTAATGAAATATTAATGAAATATTACATTAATAGAACATGATAATTATATATATATATATATATATATATATATATATATATATATATATATATATATATATATATATATATATATATACAAATATTAAATAAAAAATTAAATAAAACAATTATAAATAATAATATTAACAATAATCATATTAATAAAAAAAAAAGCTTTAATAAAAATGCAATCAATAGTCTGTATGAAATATTACATTAATGAACATTAATGAAATATTTTATTAACAGAACATAATAATTATATATATATATATACATATATATATATATATATATATATATATATATATATATATATATATATATATATATATATATATATATATATATATATATATATATATATATATATATATATATATATATATATATAATTCATTAATAGAACATAATTAATTAATTGATAGAACATGATAGACACACCAGCTCATACAGAGCTAACTCCTCCGTATTAAATATAAAATACTTACTGGACAGTGCAAACTGCTGCATGTGTGCGCTGATGAAAACAGAAAAAATTCAGTCTAGGGCTGCAGCTATTGATTATTCCAGTAATCAAATAATCTATTGATAAGTTCGATTAATCGAATAACTTATCGATTAGTTCGATTAATCGAGTAAGCTATTGATTAGTTCAATAATCGATCAATTAGATAAAACATACTATTGCCTCAATGCGTATTTTTAGGGAGAATGGTGCAAGTCAATGATTCTAAAACTGTGAAAATCGCTTAATTAAATATTCTAACACAGTGTTACTGTTCAAATTGTATGTAATGTTATAGTGGCCAAAATATTACATATATTTCTTGAATAAAACCTCTGCCCTGTTTTTAATGAATAGTTAGGCCTACTACGCTACTGTATTTTATTGTTAGTCATTAGGGTTTTCTGAATACATCTCAATAATCAATAAAAAAAAGCATATTGATACTTAATATAATAATCATAATTGATTGGAATGTTATGTATTACTTAATATTGTAGAATATGTAGAGTTGTTATTGTTTACTTCCGCTGCATCAAGTCTTGATGAGTTGTGCGTTTTATTTTCTTGTTGTCGTGATGACGTCACCTTCAATATTTGTCCAGTTCTTTGACCACAAGTACTCTGTGTCGTACAAAACCCAAAACCAGTGAAGTTGGCACGTTGTGTAAATCGTAAATAAAAACAGAATACAAAGGCATGGGTAACTTACACATCTGTGAAGGCACCATTAATGCTGAAAGGTACATACAGGTTTTGGAGCAACATATGTTGCCATCCATGCAACGTTATCATGGACGCCCCTGCTTATTTCAGCAAGACAATGCCAAGCCACGTGTTACAACAGGGTGGCTTCATAGTAAAAGAGTCCGGGTACAATATGAAGCCTAAAATACCACAAGGGAGACCCCGGACTGTTGAACAACTTAAGCTGTAAATCAAGCAAGCTTCAAAAAATTGGTCTCCTCAATTCCCAAACGTTTACTGACTGCTTTTAAAAGGAAAGGCCATGTAACACAGTGGTAAAAATGCCCTTATGTCAAATATTTTGCAATGTGTTGCTGCCATTTAATTCTAAGTTAATGATTATTTACAAAAAAATATAAGTTCCTCAGTTTGAACATTAAATATCATTGTATTCTGTTTTTATTTACGAATTACACAACGTGCCAACTTCACTGGTTTTGGGTTTTGTACATTGATGCCATTTTTACAGTCGGCGTTCCTATATGACGTATGCTATCATAATACATATACAGTATACTGGGGAGAAACACATATTTGGTGAAAAGCTACAACCACTACTCTGTATTAAATGTAAAAATGCATATCTTGAGGTGCCGTTTTAACAAATCCAGTGAAGTTGGCACATTGTGTGAATCGTAAATAAAAACAGAATACAAAGACATGGGTAACTTACACATCTGTGAAGGCACCATTAATGCTGAAAGGTACATACAGGTTTTGGAGCAACATATGTTGCCATCCAAGCAACGTTATCATGGACGCCCCTGCTTATTTCAGCAAGACAATGCCAAGCCACGTGTTACAACAGGGTGGATTCATAGTAAAAGAGTGTGGGTACTAGACTGGCCTGCCTGTAGTCCAGACTATACATCGAGCAAGAATGGGAAATAATTCTCCCTGAAAAGCTTCAAAAATTGGTCTCCTCAGTTCCCAAATGTTTACTGAGTGTTGTTAAAAGGAAAGGCCATGTAACACAGTGGTAAAAATGCCCCTGTGCTAACTTTTTTGCAATGTGTTGCTGCCATTAAATTCTAAGTTAATGATTATTTACAAAAAAAAAAAAGTTTCTCAGTTTGAACATTAAATATCATTGTATTCTGTTTTCATTTACGAATTACACAACGTGCCAACTTCACTGGTTTTGGGTTTTGATGCCATTTTTACAGTCGACGTTCCTGTATGTATGATGTATAATATCATAATACATATACAATATACTGGGGGGAAACACATATTTGGTGAAAAGCTACAACTACTACTCTGTATTAAATGTAAAAATGCATATTTTGAGGTGCCGTTTTAACAAATCCAGTGAAGTTGGCACATTGTGTGAATCGTAAATAAAAACAGAATACAAAGGCATGGGCAACTTACACATCTGTGAAGGCACCATTAATGCTGAAAGGTACATACAGGTTTTGGAGCAACATATGTTGCCATCCAAGCAACGTTACCATGGACGCCCCTGCTTATTTCAGCAAGACAATGCCAAGCCACGTTTTAAAACAGCGTGGCTTCATAGTAAAAGAGTGCGGGTCCTAGACTGGCCTGCCTCTAGTCCAGACTATACATCAAGCAAGAATGGGAAATAATTCTCCCTGAAAAGCTTCAAAAATTGGTCTCCTCAGTTCCCAAATGTTTACTGAGTGTTGTTAAAAGGAAAGGCCATGTAACACAGTGGTAAAAATGCCCCTGTGCTAACTTTTTTGCAATGTGTTGCTGCCATTAAATTCTAAGTTAATGATTATTTACAAAAAAAAAAAGTTTCTCAGTTTGAACATTAAATATCATTGTATTCTGTTTTCATTTATGAATTACACAACGTGCCAACTTCACTGGTTTTGGGTTTTGATGCCATTTTTACAGTCGACGTTCCTGTATGTATGATGTATGCTATCATAATTGCATATACAATATACTGGGGGGAAACACATATTTGGTGAAAAGCTACAACTACTACTCTGTATTAAATGTAAAAATGCATATCTTGAGGTGCCGTTTTAACAAATCCAGTGAAGTTGGCACATTGTGTGAATCGTAAATAAAATCAGAATACAAAGGCATGGGTAACTTACACATCTGTGAAGGCACCATTAATGCTGAAAGGTACATACAGGTTTTGGAGCAACATATGTTGCCATCCAAGCAACGTTATCATGGACGCCCCTGCTTATTTCAGCAAGACAATGCCAAGCCACGTTTTAAAACAGCGTGGCTTCATAGTAAAAGAGTTCTAGACTGGCCTGCCTGTAGTCCAGACTGTACATCAAGCAAGAATGGGAAATAATTCCACCTGAAAAGCTTCAAAAATTGGTCTCCTCAGTTCCCAAGCGTTTACTGAGTGTTGTTAAAAGGAAAGGCCATGTAACACAGTGGTAAAAATGCCCCTGTGCCAACATTTTTGCAATGTGTTGCTGCCATTAAATTCTACGTTAATGATCATTTGCAAAAAAAAAAAAATAGTTTCCCAGTTTGAACATTAAATATCATTGTATTCTGTTTTTATTTACGGATTACACAATGTGCCAACTTCACTGGTTTTGGGTTTTATACATTGATGCCATTTTTACAGTCAACGTTCTTGTATGTATGATGTATGCTATCATAATACATATACAATATAATGGGGGGAAACACATATTTGGTGAAAAGCTACAACCACTACTCTGTATTAAATGTAAAAATGCATAACTTGAGGTGCCGTTTTAACAAATCCAGTGAAGTTGGCACATTGTGTGAATCGTAAATAAAAACAGAATACAAAGACATGGGTAACTTACACATCTGTGAAGGCACCATTAATGCTGAAAGGTACATACAGGTTTTGGAGCAACATATGTTGCCATCCAAGCAACGTTATCATGGACGCCCCTGCTTATTTCAGCAAGACAATGCCAAGCCACGTGTTACAACAGGGTGGATTCATAGTAAAAGAGTGTGGGTACTAGACTGGCCTGCCTGTAGTCCAGACTATACATCGAGCAAGAATGGGAAATAATTCTCCCTGAAAAGCTTCAAAAATTGGTCTCCTCAGTTCCCAAATGTTTACTGAGTGTTGTTAAAAGGAAAGGCCATGTAACACAGTGGTAAAAATGCCCCTGTGCTAACTTTTTTGCAATGTGTTGCTGCCATTAAATTCTAAGTTAATGATTATTTACAAAAAAAAAAAAGTTTCTCAGTTTGAACATTAAATATCATTGTATTCTGTTTTCATTTACGAATTACACAACGTGCCAACTTCACTGGTTTTGGGTTTTGATGCCATTTTTACAGTCGACGTTCCTGTATGTATGATGTATAATATCATAATACATATACAATATACTGGGGGGAAACACATATTTGGTGAAAAGCTACAACTACTACTCTGTATTAAATGTAAAAATGCATATCTTGAGGTGCCGTTTTAACAAATCCAGTGAAGTTGGCACATTGTGTGAATCGTAAATAAAATCAGAATACAAAGGCATGGGTAACTTACACATCTGTGAAGGCACCATTAATGCTGAAAGGTACATACAGGTTTTGGAGCAACATATGTTGCCATCCAAGCAACGTTATCATGGACGCCCCTGCTTATTTCAGCAAGACAATGCCAAGCCACGTTTTAAAACAGCGTGGCTTCATAGTAAAAGAGTTCTAGACTGGCCTGCCTGTAGTCCAGACTGTACATCAAGCAAGAATGGGAAATAATTCCACCTGAAAAGCTTCAAAAATGTGTCTCCTCAGTTCCCAAGCGTTTACTGAGTGTTGTTAAAAGGAAAGGCCATGTAACACAGTGGTAAAAATGCCCCTGTGCCAACATTTTTGCAATGTGTTGCTGCCATTAAATTCTACGTTAATGATCATTTGCAAAAAAAAAAAAATAGTTTCCCAGTTTGAACATTAAATATCATTGTATTCTGTTTTTATTTACGAATTACACAATGTGCCAACTTCACTGGTTTTGGGTTTAATACATTGATGCCATTTTTACAGTCAACGTTCTTGTATGTATGATGTATGCTATCATAATACATATACAATATAATGGGGGGAAACACATATTTGGTGAAAAGCTACAACCACTACTCTGTATTAAATGTAAAAATGCATAACTTGAGGCGCCGTTTGACCCAATCCCAAATCCGACCCCGGCTGTCACCGTCGTGTCTGACTCGGCCCCCTGCGCCTTACCTCTTCGGAGCGCGCCTGACTCAATGAACAAACAATCTGAGGAAACGGGGAACAATCCGAGACAGGCTCCAGCGGGCCGCCATTAAAAAAAAAAAAAGAAAAAAAAAAAAAAGAAAAAAAGAAGAAA
>NC_084751.1:3270395-3297895 GCF_033978785.1 Entelurus aequoreus
ATAGTTGATGTAGATGCACATATCGGCTGTTCAGATTTACTTTACAAAAGAGAAGTGTAGGATACTTCTCTTGTTGCCTTATTTGTATTTGACTTTATTAAATTTATTTATATTATCATTTGGTGCAGCCGGGCCGGAGCAGGAGGGGATAGAAAGAGAAAAAAAAGGAAGACAGAGGGGGGAATTGTGGGGACAAGAGGGGGATTAGACAGATAGACAAAAACAACAACAGCAAACACAACAACAACAACAATAGAGCAACATCAGCAAATACAATATGTACAAATATGATGGTAAAAGTAATAGCAAAGAAGCAGTTAGCGAAATAAATAATAATACAGAAATGACAAGGAGCATTATTACACTATAAATGGAACAATACAGATACCAATAGAAATAGCGCTATTGATAATGAACAATACCAATAATTTACCTTCATTATCAACAATACATTTGTTCAAATGCAACAATACATATACGTAATAATAACTAGAGATACAAAAGAATGCAGAAAAATGGAGGGGAAGAAAGAGAAGCAACCTATATTAACCTTGTAGATTGTTATAGTAAAGATAGGTTAAGCTTTGTCAGTGTGCCATGTGTTACCCAGTTTCCCCTAGAGCAGGGGTGTCCAAACTTTTTCCACTGAGGGCCGCACACGGAAAAATTTTGATAGTTTTAATTTTCAAATCATAACAAAATATATGGATTTTTTAAATGTATTTTACCTTTAGGGGTCCCGGGGACCATAAAGGGTCTCAGTTATTAAAATGTTAAAAATAAGTCTAATTTGTATTATTATTTTTATTTAACGCTTACAGTATATCTCTATATCAACTTAAAAAAAAAAAAAGGTTTTATGGCTTTTCTGTCAAAAACAACTTTGTTTTTTTACAGTACAACTGAAATATGCAGTATTTAGTAATTAGAGCCCTAAAAGATCAATAATGCAGGACACCATTGATTTTAATTATTTAATATTTTTGAGTCATCACAGTGAAAAGATAAATAAAATACCACTAAATATATTTGGGATCCAAAAGGTGCCCCACTCATGAAGTGATACATTTGTATTAGTTTATTTTTAATTTTTACTTTCAACACTTAAGTTACGAGATCAACTTCAGATATATCTGTCGATTTTACGTTATAACTATTATTTTGTTTGTTTTATGCTCTTTTGTCAAAGAAAACGTTGATGTTTTTACACGGCAACCACACAATATATGCAATATTTACCACATAAAACATTTTAAAGTGAAATATTTGAACTAATTGGAGCTTTGAAAATAATTAATTATAACATGGATTTTTTGTTATTATTTTTTTTTTTGAGCAGTGGCAAAAAAAGAAAAAGAAAGAAGACAAAATAAAAAAAAAACAGCCTGCATGCAGCTTTTGTGTCAACATTGCAACTTTTTCTCATTATATTTCACCTCATTCCGCTTTTTTTAATGTTAATTTTTATTTTTTGCAATATCATTTCCAGAATGTGTGGCGGGCCGGTAAACAATTAGCTGCGGGCTCAAATGGCCCCCGGGTCGCACTTTGGACACCCCTGCCCTAGGGCAACAACGTTAATATATGTTTGATGAAACGTGATTATGTGCATGAGTGTATGTATGTATATGTACTTGTATATGTACAGAATGTGTATATGTATAGTACCATTTTTGATTCATTAGTCCCGCAATACTATACTAGTACCGGTATACCGTACAACCCTACTCCAGTCATAATATTACTTTTTTAAAATGACGACCTTGACTATGCATACTTAAAACATTTTGCACCACCTACTTTAGCTTTGACATCCCTCCCCTTTTTCTCTGCCCCCAGTTTGCAAGTTAAAGGCCTACTGAAATGAATTTTTAAATTTAAACGGGAATAGCAGATCCATTCTATGTGTCATACTTGATCATTTCGCGATATTGCCATATTTTTGCTGAAAGGATATAGTAGAGAAAATCGCCGATAAAGTTCGCAACTTTTGCTCGCTGATAAAAAAAAAATCTTGCCCCTACCGGAAGTAGCGTGACGTCACAAGCGGTAGTGCTGCTCACAATTCCCCGTTGTTTACATGGAGCGAGAGATATTCGGAGCGAGAAAGCGACGATTACCCCATTAATTTGAGCGAGGATGAAAGATTCGTGGATGAGGAACGTTAGAGTGACGGGCTAGAATGCAGTTCAAGAGATATCTTTTTTCGCTCTGACCGTAACTTAGGTACAAGCTGGCTCATTGGAATCCACACTCTCTCCTTTTTCTATTGTGGATCACGGATTTGTATTTTAAACCACCTCGGATACTATATCCTCTTGAAAATGAGAGTCGAGAAGGCGAAATGGACATTCACAGTGACTTTTATCTCCACGACAATACATCGACGAAGCTCTTTAGCATGAGCTAACGTGATAGCATCTGTCTCAAATGCAGATAGAAACAAAATAAATAAATCCCTGACTGGAAGGATAGACAGAAGATCAACAATACTACTATCAGGAGACACCGAACCAAACACTGGACATGTAAATACACGGTTAATGCTGTGCCGCCTGTCGAAGCCTGGCAATGCTGTTGCTAACGACGCTAACCTAGCAACGGGACCTCGTCAGAGCTATGATAAAAACATTAGCGCTCCACCTACGCCAGCCAGCCCTCATCTGCTCAACACCCGTGCTCACTTGCGTTCCAGCGATCGACGATGCGGTCGGCGGCCCGGAGACGTAGGAAGTCAAGGTGAGGTCGCCGGCGCTAGCGTCTGCTATACAACAAAGTCCTCCGTGTTGTGTTGCTGCAGCCAGCCGCTAATACACCGATCCCACCTACAACGTTCTTCTTTGCAGCCTCCATTGTTCATTAAACAAATTGCAAAAGATTCACCAACACAGATGTCCAGAATACTGTAGAATTTTGTCGAAAAAAACAGAGTGTCCAATAGGGTTCAAACACTTCCGTGGACCTCGCGACGTCACACGCATACGTCATCCTCCAAAGGCGTTTTGAACCGGAAGTTCCCCGGGAAATTTAAAATTGCACTTTATAAGTTAACCCGGCCGTATTGGCATGTGTTGCAATGTTAAGATTTCATCATTGATATATAAACTATCAGACTGCGTGGTCGGTAGTAGTGGCTTTCAGTAGGCAGTAGGCAGTAAGTGCAATTTTAAACTTCCCGCTAAACTTCCGGTTCAAAACGCCTTTGGAGGATGACGTATGCGCGTGACGTCGAGAGATCCACGGAAGTGTTTGGACCATATTGGACACAATACACAGAGCTCTGTTTTCTTCGACAAAATTCCACAGTATTCTGGACATCTGTGTTGGTGAATCTTTTGCAATTTGTTTAATGAACAATGGAGGCTGCAAAGAAGAAAGATGTAGGTGGGATCGGTGTATGCGGCTGGCTGTAGCAACACAACAAGGACGACTTTGACTTGGATAGCAGACGCGCTAGCGGCGAACTCACCTTGACTTCCTTCGTCTCCAGGCCACCGACCGCATCGTCAAACGCTGGAACGCAGGTGAGCACGGGTGTTGATGAGCTGAGGAGGGCTGGCTGGCGTAGGTGGAGCGCTAATGTTTTTATCATAGCCCTGACGAGGTCCCGTTGTTAAGTTAGCGTCGTTAGCAACAGCATTGCTAGGCTTCGACAGGCGTCGAATACACATTAACCGTGTATTTACATGTCCAGTGTTTGGTTCGGTGTCTCCTGATAGTAGTATTGTTGATCTTCTGTCTATCCTTCCAGTCAGGGATTTATTTATTTTGTTTCTATCTGCATTTGAGACAGATGCTATCACGTTAGCTCATGCTAAGAGCTTCGTCGATGATGGGTGAAGTCCTTCGTCGCGCCGCCGATCGCTGGAACGCAGGTGAGCACGGCTGTTGATGTAACCGTGTAGTGTACATGTACATGGTTTAATAGTATTGTTGATCTTCTGTCTATCCTTCCAGTCAGGGGTTTATTTCTTTTTTTTCTATCTGCATTTGAGAACGATGCTATCACGTTAGCTCAGTAGCTAAGTGTGTCACCGATGTATTGTCGTGGAGATAAAAGTCACTCTGAATGTCCATTTCGCGTGCTCGACTCTCATTTTCAAGAGGATATAGTATCCGAGGTGGTTTAAAATACAAATCCGTGATCCACAATAGAAAAAGGAGAGAGTGTGGAATCCAATGAGCCAGCTTGTACCTAAGTTACGGTCAGAGTGAAAAAAGATACGTCCGGCACTGCCTCTAGTTCTTCACTCTAACGTTCCTCATCCACAAATCGTTCATCCTCGCTCAAATTAATGGGGTAATCGTCACTTTCTCGCTCCTAATATCTCTCGCTCCATTGTAAACAACGGGGAATTGTGAGCAGCACTACCGCTTGTGACGTCACGCTACTTCCGGTAGGGGCAAGTTTTTTTTTATCAGCGAGCAAAAGTTGCAAACTTTATCGTCGATTTTCTCTACTAAATCCTTTCAGCAAAAATATGGCAATATCGCGAAATGATCAAGTATGACACATAGAATCGATCTGCTATTCCCGTTTAAATAAAAAAAAATTCATTTCAGTAGGCCTTTAAGGTGACTAAAATTGCATATTTGTCTTTGAATTCTGCCTCACAACACTTGGACAAATATCCTGATCTACTTTGCGGATTTAACGATGCATCTCGAAGAATTTGATTTACAACGCTGCAGGAAAATTATGAATGGAAAAACCGCGAGCAAGTACTGCACTGTAGTTTTCCTGCCATGTACACGACTCCAGTGATGCTTTGCCATGTTTCCCATACACAAAAGTCGGTTTACACACACTTCCTCCAGACATCAATGTATGCTGGAGTCCATGTGGCGACGCAGGATACTCAAGTATTACTCAATTATTGGGGATGTGGAATATCCCCGCAGACTGTGCCATGATGGAAATATTTACTTTTCAAGCACACTTTCTCGCCCTCATCCCCACGTGGCATTCCAGCATGCCGGCTGCTGGCTCTTTGTGGTTGTATGTCAATGCAAATAACACAGTCTGTCAGGTGCAGATTGGGGTCCGGGGGTTCATCCGCAGTTCACGCCGGAGCATTCCACGCAATCTTCACATTTTTATTCCACTGTTGCACTTCTTCACTCGCCGATCCGTCTTTGTCTTTCCGTGTGTTGAAAACGATTATTTCTTCAGCCGTGACACTTTGACGTGCGCTTTGCTCAATGCCCAGGAGTGATGCTTCAGTATGATCCCTCAGCACGCAAAGGTGTACCTCATAGAGCAGGGGTGTCCAAACTTTTCCCGCTGAGGGCCGCACACTGAAATATCAAAGCAAGCGGGGGCCATTTTGATATTTTTTATTTTAAAAACCAATACAATACATGTATAAAAAAATGTACATTCAGGCTTGATGCTGACGACCCCAAAAAAGGTTTAGGTAAAAAAAATATTTAAAATGTGTCATTATTTAGTATTATTATTATTATCCAAGGTTTAAATCTCCAGATCAACCTTAGGTCTATCTGTCAATATAACGTTTTTTTTTGGAAGATTTACGCTGTATGCTCTTTTTGTGAAAGAAAACCCTGTTGTTTTAAGGAAAAAACACAAATTATGCAATATTTTCCCCCAATAACATTTTAAAGTGGAATATTTGAGATTATATAATAATTGGAGCTCATAGAATAACTCATAAAAACATTGATTCATTATTATTTTTTGAGAAATGACACTTAAAAAAATTAATTAAAAAAAGGCCCACGAATATTATTGGGGATCCAAAAGGGTCTTGCTCAGTAAAGTATTAAAAAATAAATCATAATGTTTTTTTTTACTTTTAACACAATAGTCTCAAGATCAACTTCAGATATATCCGTCAATTATAACTTTTATCATTGTTTATGTTTTTTGTTTGTTCGTTTTAGGCCCTTGTTTAAAAGAAAACAGCTTAGTTTTTTATATGGCAAACACAAAATATGCAACATTTTCCCCCAAAAAAAGTCTCAAAGTGGAATATTTAATGTGACGTAATTGGAGCCTTGAATATGTCAATAATTCATGATGACATTGATTTTGATTCATTATTATTTTTTAAAGAAATAAACAGCCTGCATGGCAGCTGTGTGTTATTAGAGTAAACATTGAAACATTTTATTGTTACATTTCACCTGTTTGCTCTTTTATATACCACTTTTTATGTTTTTAATTTTATTTAATCGTATTTTTAGAATGTGCCACGGGGCCGTTAAAATATTATGTCATAGAGGCTTCTTCACCTGGCAGGAATTTGTAAGAACATTTTGCAAAGACTATCTTTTGTGTGTTAATGTACCAGTATTCCACAAAATGGCAGTTTTAAAAAAAAATGTATTGTGCAAAGTAAGGCATTAATTTGAGAGGAGGCCTCGATTTATTCCCAGTTGTGGAGGGGGGCGTGGTCTGCGGGCCTGCCGCGGAGCAGGGTGTGGAAGGACCGGCCCATACTTGCCAACCTTCAGACCTCCGAATTCGGGAGATGGGGGCGAGGGGGTGCAACAACGCCGGAAATGTGTCCCGTGAAAAACCGTCCGACCGGAACTCTCTAATAACTAAAGTTCCTTGGGTGAATAATGTAAACTCACTACACCGGTATGTTTTAGCGCTTTCATGGCGCGTTTACTGACAGATATAAGTAAGAACTTTACACTAGTTTATATTAGAAATAGCAACAGCGGAGGATGAATGTCCCATAACAAGAAGATAGAGAAAAAGAAGAAGCTTATCGACTATGGTGTCGGCACGGACTACAAATTTTCAGGACTTATGCGGATCCCAAATACACACTGATGTCGGTTTTTGATGCAGTACCACCTGAGGGATCGAAGGTCCTTAATATTATCGCTTATGTGCAGTGATTTCTCCAGATTCTCTGAACCTTTTGATGATATTAGGGACCGTAGATGGTAAAATCCCTAAATTCCTTGCAATAGATCGTTGAGAAATGTTGTCCTTAAACTGTTCGACAATTTGCTCACGCGTTTGTTGACAAAGTGGTGACCCTCGCCCCATCCTTGTTTGTGAACGACTGAGCATTTTCATAGAAGCTGCTTTTATACCCAATCATGGCACCCACCTGTTCCCAATTAACCTGGGAATGTTCCAAATAAGTTTGATGAGCATTCCTCAACTTTCTCAGTCTTTTTTGCCGCTTGTGCCAGCTTTTTTGAAACATGTTGCAGGCATCAAATTCCAAATGAGCTAATATTTGCATAAAATAAAGTTTTTATATATATATATAGGTTGAAAAGGATTTGCAAATCATTGTATTCTGTTTTTATTTACCATTTACACAACGTGCAAACTTCACTGGTTTTGGGGTTTGTAAATGAAGAATTGAAACCGACATTTTGACAGTTTTTTGACAGTTTTTATCGCAGCATATTTTTCAGTTATTTATTTGTGGGAGTTTTTTGTACGTGCACAAAACTTGGCCAAAGTAGTTTGTTGCTTGGATTTTGTTTGAGTTCCTACAAAATGTTCCTGCAGCCACGGAAATTCATTGACTTCTGACATTTAGTGACCTTTTTTAAAAAAAAAACCATGAACCAAAACAATTTTTTAAAAAATATCATCAAATATTATGCAGCCACTTGTACACTG
The DNA here is from genome assembly GCF_033978785.1 of Entelurus aequoreus. Lineage (NCBI taxonomy): Eukaryota > Metazoa > Chordata > Actinopteri > Syngnathiformes > Syngnathidae > Entelurus > Entelurus aequoreus. The sequence continues at coordinate 3,278,014 of NC_084751.1, forward strand.
ATTTTTACCTTTTAACAAAAACGAAAACAGTAGAATTTGAAATGAGAATAGTTAATGCGCATGAAAAAGTCATGATTATTTTATAGGCAGACCTTTTTTTAAAGATATTAAAGTTAATTATTAAAGTGGCTGTCATTGTAGCGATCCACCCGACAAAAATGATTATGGCTATTTAACAATTTGCAGTCATTATACTTTGTGGCATGCGGCACTCACGAAATGCAGAAATGCACTGCAGTATGAACTTGACTTCGACGTTTGTACTTGTGCTTTCTTATGGTAAGCATATTTATACATATATATATACCTTATTTTCCGGACATAGGGCACACTGGATTATAAGGCGCACTGCCGATGAGCGGGTCTAGTCAGGTCTATTTTTCATACAAAAGGCGCACCGGATTATAGGGCGCATTAAAGGAGTCATATTATTATTCTTTTTTACTAAATTGAAAACATTTCCTTGTGGTCTACCTCAGCGTTTTTCAACCACTGTACAGTCTGGTGTGCCGTGGGAGATTATGTAATTTCACCTATTTGGGTTAAAAATATTTTTTTGCAAACCAGTAATTATAATCCGCAAATAATGTGCCGTTGTTGAGTGTCTGTGCTGTCTAGAGCTCGGCAGAGTAACCGTGTAATACTCTTCCATATCAGTAGGTGGCAGCAGGCAGCTAATTGCTTTGTAGATGTCGGGAACGTGGCTTGTCGTGATCACAATATGCAGACGACAGCGGGAGGCAGCGTGCAGGTTAAAAAAGGTATCCAATGCTTAAACCAAAAATAAACAAAAGGCGAGTGCCGCTAAGAAAAGGCATTGAAGCTTAGAGATGGCTATACAAAACGAAACTAAAACTGAAATGGCTGCAAAGGAAACAAAAACAGAATGCTGGAGGACAGCAAAGACTTACAGCGTGTGGAGCAGACGGCGTCCACAAAGTACATCCGTACGTGACATGACAATCAACAATGTCCCCACAAAGAAGCATAAAAACAACTTAAATAGTCTTGATTGCTAAAACAAAGCAGGTGCGGGGAATATCGCTCAAAGGAAGACATGAAACTGCTACAGGAAAATACCAACAAAAGAGGAAAAGCCACCAAAATAGGAGCGCAAGACCAGAACTAACACACTACGCACTGGGAAACACCAAAAAACTCCATATAAGTCAGGGCGTGATGTGACAGGTGGTGACAGTACACCTACTTTGAGACAAGAGCTATAGTGATGCATGCTTGGTGATGGTTTGAATTCATATCCAACAATTGCGACCACGACTTTTTATTGTCAATATCGGCTGCTGAGTTTCATTTTTTTGACATTTTCCTCTGGATTTTTTCAATGAATAAAATGTGCCTTGGCTCAAAAAAGGTTAAAAAACACTGGTCTACATAACATGTAATGGTAGTTCTTTGGTCAAAATGTTGCATAGATTATATTTTACAGATCATCTTCAAGCCGTTGTCTGACAGTCGCTTCAGAATGCGCCGTTTTGTGGGCGGTCTTATTTACGTGGCTCACCTTCGGCAGCGTCTTCTCCCCGTCATCTTTGTTGTAGCGGTGTAGCGTGCAAGGACGGGAGTGGAAGAAGTGTCAAAAGATGGAGCTAACTGTTTTAATAACATTCAGACTTTACTTCAATCAACAACAGAGCAGCATCTCCTCATCCGCGGCTCACTAGTGCAACAACAACGCCGGAAATGTGCCCCGTGAAAAACCGTCCGACAGGAACTCTCTAATAATATTACTTGGGTGAATAATGTAAACTCACTACACCGGTATGTTTTAGCGCTTCCATGGCGAGTTTACTGACAGATATAAGGAAGAACTTTACACTACTTTATATTAGAAATAGCAACAACGGAGGATGAATGTCCCATAATAAGAAGATAGAGAAAAAGAAGAAACTTATCGACTATGGTGTCGGCACGGACTACAAAGGCGGACGCGTGCAAATTTTCAGGACTTATGCAGATCCCAAATACACATCAACAGGTACCAGAAGGTAAGACAAGTTGCTTTTGCATAATATTGCAAAAAAAAAAACACCAGATAATATGTCTTACCTTCTACACACACCATAATAATACTCCTATGTTGAAGCACAGTACAATCCATCAAGCGGTGCGGCTTCATAGCTTACCAAAGTCATACTAAAACATTTTGATACATTTTTGAGCGCCGTGTGTAATGTTCTATATTTTGCAATGGAACATAAACAATGTTGGTGTTGTTTACTTGAGTCATATGGCAGTCTACGCGCATCTCTTACGTGTGACTGCCATCCTATTGCAGTCTACACGTATCTCTTATGTTTGACTGCCATCTACTGGTCACACTTAGCATTTCACCATGTACCAAATAAAATAGCTTCGAGGTCGGTTAGCACAACCAAAATTATTCCATACATTAGGCGCACCGGGTTATAAGGCGCACTGTCGAGTTTTGAGAAAATGAAAGAATTTTAAGTGCGCCGTATGGTCCGTAAAAAAAAAAATCTATAAAAAAACTGAACTCAAAAAGTAATCTTTGTGGGTCTTGTCTCTATGGGTGGAGGCGGGGCCACTCCAACACACACACACACACACACACACACACACACACACACACACACACACACACACACACACACACACACACACACACACACACACACACACACACACACACACACACACACACACACATGTCTTGCCTACTTTGTGTGGACCCACGTTTGGTCAGTAGGTTGTGAGGGCCCCCCTTTCCACTATAGCTAGAATGATGGAAAAAAATATATCTAGCACTAGATGGGAGTAGAGAGTTGCAACCTCACTTCAGAATGCAAAACACACAAAGTAAAAAATTTTTTTTTACTTTTGTAGTTGTGAGGACCGACTGCTGTTGCTAGGTAGATTTGACCATACACACGCATAGTAGTAAGTTATGCGAGTTGGCCATTTTTAAGGACAGCAAACACACACACACACACACACACACACACACACACACACACACACACACACACACACACACACACACACACACACACACACACACACACACACACACACACACACACACACACACACACACACATGTCTTGCCTACTTTGTGTGGACCCACGTTTGGTCAGTAGGTTGTGAGGGCCCCCCTTTCCACTATAGCTAGAATGATGGAAAAAAATATATCCAGCACTAGATGGGAGTAGAGAGTTGCAACCTCACTTCAGAATGCAAAACACACAAAGTAAAAAAAATGTTTTTACTTTTGTAGTTGTGAGGATCGACCGCTGTTGCTAGGTAGATTTGCCCATACACACGCATAGTAGTAAGTTATGCGAGTTGGCCATTTTTAAGGACAGCAAACACACACACACACACACACACACACACACACACACACACACACACACACACACACACACACACACACACACACACACACACACACACACACACACACACACACACACACACACGTGTCTTGCCTACTTTGTGTGGACCCACGCTTGGTCAGTAGGTTGTGAGGGCCCCCCTTTCCACTATAGCTAGAATGATGGAAAAAAATATATCTAGCACTAGATGGGAGTAGAGAGTTGCAACCTCACTTCAGAATGCAAAACACACAAAGTAAAAAAAAAAGTTTTACTTTTGTAGTTGTGAGGACCGACCGCTGGTGCTAGGTAGATTTGACCATACACACGCATAGTAGTAAGTTATGCGAGTTGGCCATTTTTAAGGACAGCAAACACACACACACACACACACACACACACACACACACACACACACACACACACACACACACACACACACACACACACACACACACACACACACACACACACACACACACACACACACACACACACACACACACATGTCTTGCCTACTTTTGTGTGGACCCACGTTTGGTCAGTAGGTTGTGAGGGCCCCCCTTTCCACTATAGCTAGAATGATGGAAAAAATATATATCTAGCACTAGATGGGAGTAGAGAGTTGCAACCTCACTTCAGAATGCAAAACACACAAAGTAAACTTTTTTTTTTTACTTTTGTAGTTGTGAGGACCGACCGCTGTTGCTAGGTAGATTTGACCATACACACGCATAGTAGTAAGTTATGCGAGTTGGCCATTTTTAAGGACAGCAAACACACACACACACACACACACACACACACACACACACACACACACACACACACACACACACACACACACACACACACACACACACACACACACACACACACACACACACACACACACACACACACACACACACACACACACACACACAAATGTCTTGCCTACTTTGTGTGGACCCACGTTTGGTCAGTAGGTTGTGAGGGCCCCCCTTTCCACTATAGCTAGAATGATGGAAAAATATATATCCAGCACTAGATGGGAGTAGAGAGTTGCAACCTCACTTCAGAATGCAAAACACACAAAGTAAAACATTTTTTTTTACTTTTGTAGTTGTGAGGACAAACCGCTGTTGCTAGGTAGATTTGCCCATACACACGCATAGTAGTAATTTATGCGAGTTGGCCATTTTTAAGGACAGCAAACACACACACACACACACACACACACACACACACACACACACACACACACACACACACACACACACACACACACACACACACACACACACACACACACACACACACACACACATGTCTTGCCTACTTTGTGTGGACCCACGTTTGGTCAGTAGGTTGTGAGGGCCCCCCTTTCCACTATAGCTAGAATGATGGAACATAAATCCAGGCTTGTAAGGTGACGTAGTAGAAATTATCAGCCCAAAATTGTTGTTCTTTTATCCTATTCCGGACATATTTTCAAAGTTTCATGTAAACCAACCAACCAAAGAAAGAAATTGGCGGTACAAACTTTTCATTGGACGGCTTTCTCTTATAATGTCGCCTGTAGATCGGAAAATAATCCCAAATCTAAACATTCGAGATTGGTAGTTTTTGTTTTCCTTTAAAACCAATGTTGTCATAAGAGCATTCGCATGCTTCCATCTGTTTGTTGGCTAAGACCAACTTATTGCAAGCATATGTGATAAATGTGTGTGTGTGTGTGTGTGTGTGTGTGTGTGTGTGTGCACCCCTCCAAGCCCACTTAAGACAGATCCCCGCCTTCATTAATGCAGGCCCACGCCAAGCGCATTTCTTCCAACGTTAGCGTGCGATACAAACATCAGGCTTGCACCTTCAGTCCACTGCGCCTCCGCGTTCTTCCCCTCTTTTTCCTCCCATCCGCGCGTTTTGGTGTCTTTTGGATGCGATGCTTGGGTTGCCGCGGCGATGAACTTCAAAGGTGGGGGGAGGGTGGCGTCGGTCATGAGTGAGCAGAGGGCAGAAGTTGGTCAATGGCGGGGATTTGTCGTCTAATAGCCCCTCTGGGGGGACTTAAGTTCTAATTTCAGAGGTGCTGAAAGTAGGACTTTATGGAGCATTGGTGTCCGAGGGGTTCCTTGGTGTTCCACATGTTTTTTCAATTACCCTGCGTCTAATTGCGGTGATAATGGAGGAATGGCTTCGAGTGCGACTTTAAAGATGAGCGCATGTTGCCAGGGCAGCCTTTCATGTCTCAATGTACCCGACTTCCTTCAAAACAACGGGTGTTTCTGTGTTTACTTGAAGTAAGGCGTTTTTGATTGCCAGTGGACTGGCCAGGTTCTCATAGAAGGCGTTTCCGGCTCAAAAAGACTAGATAGAACAGATCTATCCTGACTGTACATTGACCTGAATGCTAGAGGATACTCGGACAAGTAAGGCATTTATTTGAGAGGAGGCCTCATGTTAACAGGTTCTCTTCACTTCATACTTGGTTCTACCGATAATGGATGGGAGCACATTTTGAAAACGCTAACCAAATCTATTTAAGGTGTGGCGTTTATTTCTAAGAGGATGATGAGCCACTCTGCAATTACTTGAGGCCTGGTATCTATTAGAAGAGCGGATCAGAAGTCCCTTTTACAATCCGTGTAAAAGCTGGAATGTCAATGAAACAAAATAAGAAGTAATTTGAGGTGAGGCGTTTATTTATTTAAAAGGATGACCCACTGCAATTTATTGAGGCACGGCATTTGTTGGTAAAGCAATTTTAAAGACAATTTTACATTGTTAATGGTAATGAAACAAAAAATGAATACATCTATTTGAGGTGAGGTGTTTGTTCCTTTAAAATGATGACAGACTCTAAAGAATTGAGGCATGGCATTCATGAGTAGAACGGCTTTAAAGTCACTTTTACATTGCCTTTAAAAGTTGGAAATGTCTATATAAATGTCAATCACAGAAAAATAGAATGAAATGTATTTGAGGTGAGGCATTTGTTTCCGGCTCAAAAAGACTAGATAGAACAGATCTATCCTGACTGTACATTGACCTGAATGCTAGAGGATATACTCGGACAAGTAAGGCATTTATTTGAGAGGAGGCCTCACGTTGACAGGTTTTCTTCCCTTCATACTTGGTTCTACCGATAATGGATGGGAGCACATTTTGAAAACGCTAACCAAATCTATTTAAGGTGTGGTGTTTATTTCTAAGAGGATGATGAGCCACTCTGCAATTACTTGAGGCCCGGTATCTATTAGAAGAGCGGATCAGAAGTCCCTTTTAAAATCCGTGTAAAAGCTGGAATGTCAATGAAACAAAATAAGAAGTAATTTGAGGTGAGGCGTTTATTTATTTAAAAGGATGACCCACTGCAATTTATTGAGGCACGGCATCTGTTGGTAAAGAATTTTAAAGACAATTTTACATTGTTAATGGTAATGAAACCAAAAATGAATACATCTATTTGAGGTGAGGTGTTTGTTCCTTTAAAATGATGACAGACTCTGTAAAGAATTGAGGCATAGCATTCATGAGTAGAACAGCTTTAAAGTCACTTTTACATTGCCTTTAAAAGTTGGAAATGTCTATATAAATGTCAATCACAGAAAAATAGAATGAAATGTATTTGAGGTGAGGCATTCGTTTCCGGCTCAAAAAGACTAGATAGAACAGATCTATCCTGACTGTACATTGACCTGAATGCTAGAGGATACTCGGACAAGTAAGGCATTTATTTGAGAGGAGGCCTCACGTTGACAGGTTCTCTTCACTTCATACTTGGTTCTACCGATAATGGATGGGAGCACATTTTGAAAACGCTAACCAAATCTATTTAAGGTGTGGCGTTTATTTCTAAGAGGATGATGAGCCACTCTGCAATTACTTGAGGCCCGGTATCTATTAGAAGAGCGTATCAGAAGTCCCTTTTACAATCCGTGTAAAAGCTGGAATGTCAATGAAACAAAATAAGAAGTAATTTGAGGTGAGGCGTTTATTTATTTAAAAGGATGACCCACTGCAATTTATTGAGGCACGGCATCTGTTGGTAAAGCAATTTTAAAGACAAATTTACATTGTTAATGGTAATGAAACAAAAAATGAATACATCTATTTGAGGTGAGGTGTTTGTTCCTTTAAAATGATGACAGACTCTGTAAAGAATTGAGGCATGGCATTCATGAGTAGAACGGCTTTAAAGTCACTTTTACATTGCCTTTAAAAGTTGGAAATGTCTATATAAATGTGAATCACAGAAAAATAGAATGAAATGTATTTGAGGTGAGGCATTCGTTTCCGGCTCAAAAAGACTAGATAGAACAGATCTATCCTGACTGTACATTGACCTGAATGCTAGAGGATACTCGGACAAGTAAGGCATTTATTTGAGAGGAGGCCTCACGTTGACAGGTTTTCTTCACTTCATACTAGGTTCTACCGATAATGGATGGGAGCACATTTTGAAAACGCTAACCAAATCTATTTAAGGTGTGGCGTTTATTTCTAAGAGGATGATGACCCACTCTGCGGTATCTACTAGAAGAGCGGATCAGAAGTCCCTTTTACATTCCTTGTAAAAGCTGGAATGTCAATGAAACCAAATAAGAAGAAACCGATTTGAGGTAAGGCGTTTATTTATTTAAAAGGATGACCCACTGCAATTTATTGAGGCATGGCATTTCTTAGTAAAGCAAATCTAAAGACCAATTTACACTGTTAATGGTAATGAAACAAAAAATTAATACATCTATTTGAGGTGAGGTGTTTGTTCCTTTAAAACGATGACGGACTCCGTAAAGAATTGAGGCATGGCATTCATGAGTAGAACGGATTTAAAGTCACTTTTACATTGCCTATAAAAGCTGGAAATGTCTATATAAATGTCAATCACAGAAAAATAGAATGAAATGTATTTGAGGTGAGGCATTCGTTTCCGGCTCAAAAAGACTAGATAGAACAGAGCTGTCCTGACTGTACATTGACCTGAATGCTAAAGGATACTCGGACAAGTAAGGCATTTATTTGAGAGGAGGCCTCATGTTAACAGGTTCTCTTCACTTCATACTTGGTTCTACCGATAATGGATGGGAGCACATTTTGAAAACGCTAACCAAATCTATTTAAGGTGTGGCGTTTATTTCTAAGAGGATGATGAGCCACTCTGCAATTACTTGAGGCCCGGTATCTATTAGAAGAGCGGATCAGAAGTCCCTTTTACAATCCGTGTAAAAGCTGGAATGTCAATGAAACAAAATAAGAAGTAATTTGAGGTGAGGCGTTTATTTATTTAAAAGGATGACCCACTGCAATTTATTGAGGCACGGCATTTGTTGGTAAAGCAATTTTAAAGACAATTTTACATTGTTAATGGTAATGAAACAAAAAATGAATACATCTATTTGAGGTGAGGTGTTTGTTCCTTTAAAATGATGACAGACTCTGTAAAGAATTGAGGCATGGCATTCATGAGTAGAACGGCTTTAAAGTCACTTTTACATTGCCTTTAAAAGTTGGAAATGTCTATATAAATGTCAATCACAGAAAAATAGAATGAAATGTATTTGAGGTGAGGCATTCGTTTCCGGCTCAAAAAGACTAGATAGAACAGATCCATCCTGACTGTACATTGACCTGAATGCTAGAGGATACTCGGACAAGTAAGGCATTTATTTGAGAGGAGGCCTCACGTTGACAGGTTTTCTTCACTTCATACTTGGTTCTACCGATAATGGATGGGAGCACATTTTGAAAACGCTAACCAAATCTATTTAAGGTGTGGCGTTTATTTCTAAGAGGATGATGAGCCACTCTGCAATTACTTGAGGCCCGGTATCTATTAGAAGAGCGGATCAGAAGTCCCTTTTACAATCCGTGTAAAAGCTGGAATGTCAATGAAACAAAATAAGAAGTAATTTGAGGTGAGGCGTTTATTTATTTAAAAGGATGACCCACTGCAATTTATTGAGGCACGGCATCTGTTAGTAAAGCAAATTTAAAGACAATTTTACATTGTTAATGGTAATGAAACAAAAAATGAATACATCTATTTGAGGTGAGGTGTTTGTTTCTTTAAAATTATGACAGACTCTGTAAAGAATTGAGGCATGGCATTCATGAGTAGAACGGCTTTAAAGTCACTTTTACATTGCCTTTAAAAGTTGGAAATGTCTATATAAATGTCAATCACAGAAAAATAGAATGAAATGTATTTGAGGTGAGGCATTCGTTTCCGGCTCAAAAAGACTAGATAGAACAGATCTATCCTGACTGTACATTGACCTGAATGCTAGAGGATACTCGGACAAGTAAGGCATTTATTTGAGAGGAGGCCTCACGTTGGCAGGTTTTCTTCACTTCATACTTGGTTCTACCGATAATGGATGGGAGCACATTTTGAAAACGCTAACCAAATCTATTTAAGGCGTGGCGTTTATTTCTAAGAGGATGATGAGCCACTCTGCAATTACTTGAGGCCCGGTATCTATTAGAAGAGCGGATCAGAAGTCCCTTTTAAAATCCGTGTAAAAGCTGGAATGTCAATGAAACAAAATAAGAAGTAATTTGAGGTGAGGTGTTTATTTATTTAAAAGGATGACCCACTGCAATTTATTGAGGCACGGCATCTGTTAGTAAAGCAAATTTAAAGACAATTTTACATTGTAATTGGTAATGAAACAAAAAATGAATACATATATTTGAGGTGAGGTGTTTGTTTCTTTAAAATTATGACAGACTCTGTAAAGAATTGAGGCATGGCATTCATGAGCAGAACAGATTTAAAGCTTTTTTTTAAAAAAAGCTGGAAATGTCTATATAAATGTCCATGACAGAAACATGGAAAGAAATGTATTTGAGGTGAGGCATTCGTTTCAGCAGACAACATGCTCTGCTATTCATTGAGGCAGAGTGTCAATCCATACATAGTGTGAAAAAGCTGGCGCCCTTCCAAATGTTCCTCTATGTTCCGTACAAACGACCCTGATGCACAATGGCGACAAACCTATTTGAGGCGAGGTGTTTATCTAAGCTCATTTCACATTATTCAACAAATAACAATCAAAGTTATTTTTATTTTGTGTAAAAGTTGCTATTTTCCCACCTTTTTCTCTGGTCACTTTCTTTATATAAACACCACTGGCGTGCAAAAGGGAGAGGTTTATTTAAGTGGATGTCACATTATGCCGCTATTATAGCAGTCTAGAGCTTTTCTTTTTTTTGCATGTAAAAGCTAATATTTTTCCACCTTTTTGCCGGGTCGCTTTCTCTATATAATCCCCACTGAGGTGCAAAGGGAAGAGGTTTATTCGAAGGCAGGTGTTTATATAAGTGGATCTCACATAATGCAACTAATATAGCAGTCTAGAGCTATTTTTGTTGCATCTAAAAGTTGCTATTTAGCTGCTTTTTTCACGGTTCGCTTTCCCTATATAAACACCACTGACATGCAAAGGGAAGAGGTTTATTTGACGTCAGGTGTTTATTTAAGTGGATCTCACATAATGCAATAATATAGAAGTCTAGAGCTCTTTTTGTTCCATCTAAAAGTTGCTATTTATCTGCTTTATTCCTGGGTCCCCTTCTCTGTATAAACCCCACTGACGTGCAAAGAGAAGAGATTTATTTGAAGTCAGGTGTTTTTTTAAGTGGATCTCACATAATTCAACTAATATAGCAGTCTAGAGCTCTTTTTGTTGCATCTAAAAGTTGCTATTTATCTGCTTTTTTCCCGGGTCGCCTTGACTATACAAACACCACTGACGTGCAAAAGGTAAGAGGTTTATTTGAAGTCAGGTGTTTATTTAAGTGGATCTCACATAATGCAATAAAATAGCAGTCGAGAGCTCTTTTTGCATCTAAAAGTTGCTATTTATTTGCTTTTTTCCCGGGTCGCTTCCTCCATGTAAACACCACTGACATTTAAAGAGAACAAATCTAATTGAGGTTAGGTGTTTATGTAAATGGATGTCACTTTATGCAGCTAATATAGCAGTCTACAGCTTGTTTTTTTTTGCGCGTAAAAGCTGCTATTTTTCCACCTTTTTGCCGGGTCGCTCCCCCTATATAAACCCCACTGACGTGCAAAGGGAAGATGTTTATTTGAAGTCAGGTGTTTATTTAAATGGATCTCACCTAATGCAACTAATATAGCAGTCTAGAGCTCTTTTTGTTGCATCTAAAAGTCACTATTTATCTGCTTTTCCCCCCGGGTCTCCTCTATATAAACCCCACTGATGTGCAAAGGGAAGAGGATTTATTTGAAGTCAGGTGTTTATTTAAGTGGATCTCACATAATTCAACTAATATAGCAGTCTAGAGCACTTTTTGTTGAATCTAAAAGTTGCTTTTCCCCCCGGGTCGCTTTCTCCATGTAAACACCACTGCCATGTTCAAGGAAGACGTCTATTTGAGGTGAGGTATTTATGTAAATGGATGTCACATTATGCAGCTAATATAGCAGTCTAGAGCTTGTTTTTTTTTGCGCGTAAAAGCTGCTATTTTCCCACCTTTTTGCCGGGTCGCTCCCCCTATATAAACCCCACTGACGTGCAAAGGGAAGAGATTTATTTGAAGTCAGGTGTTTATTTAAATTAATCTTACATAATGCAATAATATAGCAGTCTAGAGCTCTTTTTGTTGCATGTAAAAGTTGCTATTTATCTGCTTTTTCCCTGGGTCTCTTCCTCTTTATAAACACAACTGACGTGCAAAGGGAAGAGGTTTATTTGAAGTCAGGTGTTTATTTAAGTGGATCTCACATTATGCAACTAATATAGCAGTCTAGAGCTCTTTTTGTTGCATCTAAAAGTTGCTATTTATCTGCTTTTTTCCTGGGTCGCTTTCTCCATGTAAATACCACTGCCATGTTCAAGGATGACATCTATTTGAGGTGAGGTGTTTATGGTTGTCACATTATGCAGCTAATATAGCAGCTTTTTTGTGTGTGTAAAAGCTGCTATTTTTCCACCTTTTTGCCGGGTCCCTTTTTGTCTATATAAACCCCACTGAGGTGCAAAGGGAAGAGATTTATTTGAAGTCCGGTGTTTATTTAAATGGATCTCACATAATGCATTAAAATAGCAGTCGAGAGCTCTTTTTGTTGCATCTAAAAGTTGCAATTTATCTGCTTTTTCCCCGGGTCTCTTCCTCTATATAAACACCACTGACGTGCAAAGGGAAGAGGTTTATTTGAAGTCAGGTGTTTATTTAAGGGATCTCACATAATGCAACTAATATAGCAGTCTTGAGCTCTTTTTGTTGCATCTAAAAGTTGCTATTTATCTGCTTTTTTCCTGGGTTGCTTTCTCCATGTAAATACCACTGCCATGTTCAAGGAAGACATCTATTTGAGGTGAGGTGTTTATGGTTGTCACATTATGCAGCTAATATAGCAGTTTTTTTGTGTGTGCAAAAGCTGCTATTTTTCCACCTTTTTGCCGGGTCCCTTTTTGTCTATATAAACCCCACCGAGGTGCAAAGGGAAGAGATTTATTTGAAGTCCGGTGTTTATTTAAATGGATCTCACATAATGCATTAAAATAGCAGTCGAGAGCTCTTTTTGTTGCATCTAAAAGTTGCAATTTGTCTGCTTTTTCCCTGGGTCTCTTCCTCTATATAAACACCACTGACGTGCAAAGGGAAGAGGTTTATTTGAAGTCAGGTGTTTATTTAAGTGGATCTCACATAATGCAACTAATATAGCAGTCTAGAGCTCTTTTTGTTGCATCTAAAAGTTGCTATTTATCTGCTTTTTTCCTGGGTCGCTTTCTCCATGTAAATACCACTGCCATGTTCAAGGAAGACATCTATTTGAGGTGAGGTGTTCATGGTTGTCACATTATGCAGCTAATATAGCAGCTTTTTTTTGTGTGTAAAAGCTGCTATTTTTCCACCTTTTTGCCGGGTCCCTTTTTGTCTATATAAACCCCACTGAGGTGCAAAGGGAAGAGATTTATTTGAAGTCCGGTGTTTATTTAAATGAATCTCACATAATGCATTAAAATAGCAGTCGAGAGCTCTTTTTGTTGCATCTAAAAGTTGCAATTTATCTGATTTTTCCCCGGGTTTGTTCCTCTATATAAACACCACTGACGTGCAAAGGGAAGAGGTTTATTTGAAGTCAGGTGTTTATTTAAGTGGATCTCACATAATGCAGCTAATATAGCAGTCTAGAGCTATTTTTGTTGCATCTAAAATTTGCTATTTATCTGCTTTTTTCCTGGGTCGCTTTCTCCATGTAAATACCACTGCCATGTTCAAGGATGACATCTATTTGAGGTGAGGTGTTTATGGTTGTCACATTATGCAGCTAATATAGCAGTTTTTTTGTGTGTAAAAGATGCTATTTTTCCACCTTTTTGCTGGGTCCCTTTTTGTCTATGTAAACCCCACCGAGGTGCAAAGGGAAGAGATTTATTTGAAGTCCGGTGTTTATTTAAATGGATCTCACATAATGCATTAAAATAGCAGTCGAGAGCTCTTTTTGTTGCATCTAAAAGTTGCAATTTATCTGCTTTTTCCCCGGGTTTCTTCCTCTATATAAACACCACTGACGTGCAAAGGGAAGAGGTTTATTTGAAGTCAGGTGTTTATTTAAGTGGATCTCACATAATGCAACTAATATAGCAGTCTAGAGCTATTTTTGTTGCATGTAAAATTTGCTATTTATCTGCTTTTTTCCTGGGTCGCTTTCTCCATGTAAATACCACTGCCATGTTCAAGGAAGACATCTATTTGAGGTGAGGTGTTCATGGTTGTCACATTATGCAGCTAATATTGCAGCTTATTTGTGTGTGTAAAAGCTGCTATTCTTCCACCTTTTTGCCGGGTCCCTTTTTGTCTAAATAAACCCCACTGAGGTGCAAAGGGAAGAGATTTATTTGAAGTCCGGTGTTTATTTAAATGGATCTCACATAATGCATTAAAATAGCAGTCGAGAGCTCTTTTTGTTGCATCTAAAAGTTGCAATTTATCTGCTTTTTCACCGGGTTTGTTCCTCTATATCACATATGTCAGAGTCAAGGCCCGCGGGCCATATCCGGCCCGCGAGAAGGTTTTTTACGGCCCTTGGGATGATCTTGATTTATTATTAGAACCGGCCCGCAGACCGCAGATCTTTTTTTTTTTTTTTTTTTTTTTTTTTTAGACCGCAGATCTTTTACACGCACCAAGCGGATGCCGGTCCAAGGTTCCGAAAGGGGGCGAGCGGCCCGCCGGGACGCGCCTGCCGGCCGAAGGGCTGCAGCCCGGCCGTCAGTCGCGGAGCCCGCCGTGCCACGCGCGCCAAGGGGGCGGGCCGAAACCCGGCCCCGAGGCCCTGAGACTTCTGCTTTGTTTCCCCAAACTGCGCGTCACCGCCGGGCCCGCACCACCGTCGGGCTGCAGCCCGAGCGTCGGTGGCGGAACCCGTCATGTGCCGCGCGCGCCAAGCGGAGCGGGGGGGTCAAGCGGGCCGAAACCCGCAGGCCACCCCCTCACCACGAGGCCCTGAGACTTCTGCGTTTGACCCCTACGCGCGGCCCGTCGGGACGCGCCCGCCGTCAAGCCACGAGGGCCAGCCGTCGGGTCGCGGAGCCCGCCGTGCCACGCGCGCCAAGGGGCGGGCCGAAACCAGCGGGGGGTTTCGGGCACCCAACTCGCCTCCCTCCCACGGAGGGAGGAGGGGGGTTTAATGTGAACATTACTGTGCAATCACATATTTAGAGTTTTTACTCAATTCAAGTTTAAAAGTTAAAGTTTAATATTTGTTTTCACTGCATGTTACTTCTCCTTAAACAAAGTGTTGTTTTTGATTTATAGATTTTTGCACTTTATTTTATTGTATTTCAATTTAATTATATTTTAAAAATATTTCAGTTGAGTGGATGATAGAAAATTGCTATTATTGTTTTTTTCTTTGAAGTAAATTTAGCCCACTTTTGCTAAAATAGAAAATATAGGCTACTGATGGTGCCTTGAATACCGGTTTCTTTCATTTAATGTTCATGTTATGGGGATTTTTATATAAAGGAAATTTGTCTTTTGTGTCTGTTGAAAATTAAAGATTACTGACAGAGCCATAAGAAAATATTGCTTTATTTATCTGATCATATTGGAATATATTTGTTAGGTTTTCAGTAGGTTCAATTAGGTTCACTAGACTATATGCGTCATTTAAAAATTTTTCAATGAACATTCGAACAGTCCGGCCCTCGGCTTGTAGCTAAATTTTTTATTTGGCCCTCCGTCCATTTGACTTTGACACCCCTGCTCTATATAGACACCACTGACGTGCAAAGGGAAGAGGTTTATTTGAAGTCAGGTGTTTATTTAAATGGATCTCACATAATGCATTAAAATAGCAGCCGAGAGCTCTTTTTGTTGCATCTAAAAGTTGCAATTTATCTGCTTTTTCCCTGGGTCTCTTCCTCTATATAAACACCACTGACGTGCAAAGGGAAGAGGTTTATTTGAAGTCAGGTGTTTATTTAAGGGATCTCACATAATGCAACTAATATAGCAGTCTTGAGCTTATTTTGTTGCATCTAAAAGTTGCTATTTATCTGCTTTTTTCCTGGGTTGCTTTCTCCATGTAAATACCACTGGCCATGTTCAAGGATGACATCTATTTGAGGTGAGGTGTTTATGGTTGTCACATTATGCAGCTAATATAGCAGCTTTTTTTTGCGTGTAAAAGCTGCTATTTTTCCACCTTTTTGCCGGGTCCCTTTTTGTCTAAATAAACCCCACTGAGGTGCAAAGGGAAGATATTTATTTGAAGTCCGGTGTTTATTTAATTGGATCTCACATAATGCATTAAAATAGCAGTCAAGAGCTCTTTTTGTTGCATCTAAAAGTTGCAATTTATCTGCTTTTTCCCCGGGTTTGTTCCTCTATATAAACACCACTGATGTGCAAAGGGAAGAGGTTTATTTGAAGTCAGGTGTTTATTTAAATGGATCTCACATAATGCATTAAAATAGCAGTCGAGAGCTCTTTTTGTTGCATCTAAAAGTTGCAATTTATCTGCTTTATTCCCGGGTCGCCTTCTCTATATAAACCCCACTGACGTGCAAAGGGAAGAGGTTTATTTGAAGTCAGGTGTTTATTTAAGTGGATCTCACATAATTCAACTAATAAAGCAGTCTACAGCTCTTTTTGTTGAATCTAAGAGTTGCTTTTCTCCCCGGGTCGCTTTCTCCATGTAAACACCACTGCCATGTTCAAGGAAGACATCTATTTGAGGCGCGGCGTTTATTCATTAAAGTGCTTAAGGGATCGCTGTAAAGCTGCGTCGGGGAGTGTTGACTTTCACGCTGGATACAAACTCCTCCCGCCCTGTTGTGTTGAAAGCGATTGGACAAATAAAGGCCTCGCCCCTAATAAACCCCTAACAGAGGAAACCCTCCGGCTTCTTGCGTTTTTTTTCTTTCTTCCATTGCAATTTGCTTATCGCCAGTGATGATGTCACCACGGTCGCGCGAGTAAATCCCGCTCCGCGTTAATATTGACGTTCCCTGCGCTTGTCCGTCCATCAGCCATAGATTTAATGCTCACTTTCTGCGTGCTTATTCAGCAGCGGGGCCGGGAAAACACTCCGAGACAAATAAGTGGAATGAAGCTAATGAGTCGAGAGCCCCTTTTTTTTTTGTTTTTGTCCGTTTGACTGACAAGCGCCTCAGACGTAAGGACCGGACGAGCGCAAAGACGTTTGGCAGCAGCTTTTTAAAAGGCTTGTGGTCGGACCGGTTTGTGGGAAAAGTCGCTCCTCCGCTTCCTGTTTGTCTGTCTTGCATCACCTGGACTTCCTGCCAGCGAGCGCACGTCCAAAGTGTCCTCTGTGTCTCCTCTTTGCTTACCTCTACTACCAAAACCTCAACTAATCGGCCAGTTGAAATCCATCTCATGCAATTATTCACGGGCCGTGTTTGCCTTGGCTGCCAACCAACACCAACCTCTCAAATTGGAGGGGGTTGTTGCATTTTCATATATGTGTGTGTGTGTGTGTGTGTGTGTTCTGGCAATGCTTACTTAATGGGGACATCGCTCTGTTTACACAGTCACCTTTAGGCAGGGCCGGCCCGTGGCATAGGCCATATAGGCAAATGCTAAGGGCGCCGTCCAACAGGGGGCGCCACACCAGTGCCACAAATGTTGGAGGGAAAAAAAAAAAAAAAAAAGTCGGTACTATTATTTCTAAATACATAAAATAATCCCACGTTAATTAAAATGCAAAGTAAAGCCTATTTAATAGAAATATTATTTGTTACAACATTACGCCCCCTCCCTTCCCGTATCATGACTCTTTTTGGACGTCACCACATAAAAAAATCAACACAAGATGTCAAAACGGCCAAAACTGTCAGGTGCCCAGGGAAGAAAAAAGAGAAAAGAGGAGGAGAAACGAGAAAAAGACAGAGGTAGCAGGTAGGTAACGTTAGCCTACATGAAATTATTTGTCTGTTACAGAATGTGATAGTAACCTTTAGCATTAAGCTAATGTTATATGATTTGGCAATTCCTAATCAATATATAGCTAGTTCTGTTTTAACGTCGGGTTAATATTGTGGAGGGGGCTAAATTGTTATGGAAAATAATAATGTAACGTTAGGTAATTACAGTACTCCCTGGTGTACAGTAATTTGTAAGTCATTCTAGTTAATGCAATATTAAAAAGCACAAATAGAGAACTGTAGCATCCCTTTTTTTGTAATATAGTTGTTAAAGTCATACTGGTTTGATATCTTGTTTTGTGCAGTGCCTTATTTATATTGTATTGTATTTATTTTATGCAACTTGTTGACACGTTTTATTTTGTGTTTATGTATGTAAAAAATATTGTATTTCATATATTCATTTTTTATTTTTTGTATTCATTTATTTATCCATTTTTTTTTTATGTTGTTAACTATTCTGATTGTTAATTTGCTTTCTTTAAGTAATAAAAAAGGTCAAAGACAAAGCTATTCGGTTTCTTGTGAGTATATACACTTCACTGCCGATGTGGGGGGGCGCCACCTAAAATCTTGCCTAAGGCGCCAGATTGGTTTGGGCCGGGCCTGCCTTTAGGGGACCTCTGACGGTATGGGGACAAAAAAACAAGTCCCCTAAAGCAGTGGTCCCCAACCACCGGGCCGATTGGTACCGGGCCGCACAAGAAATTAAAAAAAATAAAAAATAAATAAATAAATATATATATATATTTTTATTTTTTTATTTTTTATGAAATCAACAAAAAAACACAATATATGCATTATATATCAATATAGATCAATACAGTCTGCAGGGATACAGTCCGTAAGCACACATGATTGTATTTATTTATGTAAAAAAAAATTTAAAAAAAAAAATATATATTTTTTAAAAATACACCTGCATGGCAGCTTTTGTGTCAACATTGCAACTTTTTCTAGTCAGATTTCACCTCATTCCACTTTTTTTAAATGTTTTTTTAATTTATTTCTGCAATAGTATTTCCAGAATGTGTGGCGGGCCGGTAAACAATTAGCTGCAGACCGCAAATGGCCCCCGGGCCGCACTTTGGACTCCCCTGCCCTAAAGGGAAACCTTTTTAAATGATAGTCAGATCCATTCTGAAGATGCCTAACCCTGTAAGACCCAAATATAGAAAAACCTAAAAAAAAAATATTTGACCTGTCAGATGTTGTAGGAGGCATTTGATGCAGAAATTGAAGAGTTATAAAAAATAAATACATTTATGTATGTTTTTAGAGAAATGTTGTAATATTGCAACATTGGACTTTGATGGGAGCAGAATTTCTGTATTTGTACTCACGTTGTCTGAACAACTAAGGGTTCATTTGCAGGGTTGATTGCTTACTTAGCCCCATAACGGTATATACCATTAATAATAATCACACATTAGTTATATTTTTATGAAGTCATTTATTACAAATATAAAACATATGAAACAAGATAAAACTCTTTAAAAAATGCTTTCCCCCCCTCTTTTTTTCTTTTCATGACGTCGGTCATGAAGACTTTCATTGGTGGTGAAAGTCCTAAAAACAGTCCCTGTCGTCTGTTAAACGTCTGTAGAATGTATACTATCCATGTGTAGAGAAAAATACTTCAGCCAGTGATGTAGTGGAGGGAATACAACCTGTTTGAGCCCACTGTAACAAGCCAGCTATTTTGACTACCACATTCACCAAGTGTTGTATAATTGCAACAATTATAGAACAAGCTCTAAATGAAATTTGATGCATCTGTTCCACAATAACTACATATGTACATGCTCCAGACATTGTAATAACAACCCAAAAAAATATAAAAGACATTTGAATTACTTGAATCTGGTGAATCCAGTCCAATGAAACAAATACATTTTGTTCGAAGGAAACCTTGAGAGGTTGTGTGAGTTCATGGCCAGAAGGCGTGACTTATAAACAAATGTACGATCCAATAGCCTTGTGAGACTGAACAATAGGACCCAATGACTATGTAAATGTATTTTAAAAAAAATATATATATAACAGATTGTTTTTTTGGATGGTTAAAGACATTTAACATTGTAGTTTTACAACAAGGGGTGTTACAGGCGAAAG
>NC_084751.1:3302895-3327895 GCF_033978785.1 Entelurus aequoreus
TTTTTTTGTGGAGGTTTTTCCATTTGTATTATTCTTTTTGGTAGTCCTTATCATACCATGCCTTGTTGTGACTATTCCAGCATAATACCTTTCAAAGTTTTTGCACAAGATGGAAGTGTAAATCTGGAAATTTGGGACATTTAAAAAAAAAAAAAGATACTTTGTGGAAATTGTTCCACTTTTATTATCTTTTTAGGTAGTACTAATCATACCATGCCTTGTTGTGACTATTCCAGCATAATACCTTTCAAAGTTTTTGCACAAGATGAAAGTGTAAATATGGAAATTTGGGACATTTAAAAAAAAAAAAAAAGATACTTTGTGGAAATGTTTCCACTTTTATCATCCTTTTAGGTAGTACTAATCATACCATGCCTTGTTTTGACTATTCAAGCATAATTCTTTTTTTTACAATCTTGCTGATTGACAATAATAATTGAGCACTTATGTTATTATTTTAGATTCTACAATGTTATCTACATTGTGAGTATTTTAGGTGCCTGACAGCAGGGGAAACAAAAACGTAGCTAAAACACTTCATCTTGTCCTTATTTGGAGGCTTTCTGGGAAGGTATTGATTCCAGCCAATTGCAGTAATTAATTAAGGATGCCCAAAACCTGGAAAAGATAAGTATTGGGTTTCAGGTTCCTGTTAGGAAAAACACAACTTAAACGGAAACATTATAGCCCAAGCAAGCACCCTGCACAGATTAAGATGATGTAAACAAACGTTAAAGCTATAAATCATCTCTCAATGAATGTTTTTTTTAGGAAACCAAGGAGCCTTTTTGGGTAACTGGTGTCCAAAAATTTGCCGGGGGAACCATGTGATATCTCCCAGCCAATTAG
Organism: Entelurus aequoreus; assembly: GCF_033978785.1. Taxonomy (NCBI): domain Eukaryota; kingdom Metazoa; phylum Chordata; class Actinopteri; order Syngnathiformes; family Syngnathidae; genus Entelurus; species Entelurus aequoreus. Next base: position 3,303,745 of record NC_084751.1, read on the forward strand.
AACAGGGATAATAAGGAATAGCTTTGAAAATGAAAAACATAATTACTTGTAGGGATGGGCAGTGAAAAACAGTTGTTGTTCAGAACCGGTTCCCAGTTAATTAATTCCTTGGAATCGCTTGCTATTTTTTCCAAACAGTTCTCTAATCAATTATTCCGATTTACAAGAAAAGATCGCAACTGCGCTGCACTTGTAATAATTATAAGGCTGCTATTTCAAATGTTGAAACATTTGAACACACAGAATATAATCATTACAAATGAAAGTTGCATTTTTAACCGCTCCAATCTCAGTCCTGTTTTTAAATGACCGTAAGTTTTGAACTATAGAAAGTATTTCAATGGTCGAAATCTGCGCTTTTGGGTGTTGTACCAGTTATTACGGTAATCTACGTCACAGCAGCTAGCCTGAAACACGTGTGTCAGAAACAGATGCGGAAGCACATTTTTACGTGATAATATATCATATTGTAGGTGTTTATTATACTTTGCATTCATGTTTTACAGTTTTGTTGTGTTTTGCTTGATTGTAAAAGATACACAACTATCGAGGAGCTGGTCTGAGAAGTAAAAGAGGAGCAACGTTCATATGTTGTTGATATTCAGTGTTTTATTGTTAATAGTTAATATTGTAAATCCCACTTTCTTTATTTTCATGTACATTTTGGTTGTCCCATTCAGTAAAAAACTGTAAAATTCCATTCCGTTTTTTGAGTTAGTCTGCCATAACTTTTTTTTTAGAACTATCGGACATTGGGACTTTTGGTATTAGAATAGAATATAATATAATAGAATAGAAAGTACTTTATTGATCCTTGGGGGAAATTCAGCACCACAGTTCGCTCACAATAGACAATAATAATAATAAATAATATAATATATTATATATATAATATATGAATAATACAAATATATTATACAAATATTCTTTATTTATTGTTCTTTAATTAGTTTGATTAGTGTTCCTAAAAAAAATATCTACTGAAAAACAAAGTAAATTCATGAAAACATTATTACATTTATTTTTTTTCAAATATTCATTTGCAATTGTTATTTTTTTTAAACTATTAATACAACATTTTAAAAAGCTACTAAAGTGGAAATATAATACATTAAATTATCTAAAAATAATTGGATGATTTTAAAACTAAGATTTTTTTTAATTTTAATTTTGTTCTTTAATTAGTTTAATTAGTGTTCCTAAAAAAAAATCTACTGAAAAACAAAGTAAATTCATGAAAACATTATTACATTTACGTTTTTTCAAATATTAATTTGAAATTGTTATTTTTTTTAAACTATTAATACAACATTTGAAAAAGCTACTGAAGTGAAAACATAATACATGAAATCAACTAAAAATAATTTGCTGATTTTGAAACTAGAATTTTTTTTAAATATCACATTTGAACATTTTTTTAAATGTTTGAAAATGCCACTGTAGAAAAGGCAATACAGTAAATCAATGACAATATTTAACAATTCTAAAACGTTTTAAATATTAATTGTAAATAATTTTTTTAAATATTAAAAAATGGACATTTGAAAAAGATACTGAAGTAAAAACGTAATTCAGTAAATTAATTAAAAAAAAATCAAAAATTCTATACCTATTTAAATATTTATTTACGGTTAAATAAATAAAAATTATGTTGAAAAAAATATTTGAAATAAAAACGCGATGTAGCAATGTATTATATTGTAAAATTAAATACATCTTCCAGAGATCCCGCATTTTGAGTTGTTTCATATATTAAAAAGCTACTGAAGTGAAAACATATACATCCACATATCACATTTGAAAAAAAAAAAAAAAGTTTGAAAATGCCACTGTAGAAAAGGCAATACAGTAAATCAATGAAAATATTCAACAATTCTAAAACGTTTTAAATATTAATTTTAAATATTTTTTTTAAATATTAAAAAATTTACATTCGAAAAAGATACTGAAGTAAAAACGTAATTCAGTAAATTAATAAAACAATATTCAACAATTCTATGCCTATTTAAATATGTATTTACAATTAAATAAAACAAATATTGGGATGAAAAAAGTATTTGAAATAAAAACACGATATAGCAATGTATTATATTGTAAAATTAAATATATCTTCCAGAGAACCCGCGTTTTGAGTTGTTTCATATATTAAAAAGCTACTGAAGTGAAAACATAATACATTAAATTAACTAAAAACAATTTGCTGATTTTAAAACTATAAAATTTTTTAAATATCACATTTGAAAAAAAAAAAAAATTTGAAAATGCAACTGTAGAAAAGGCAATACAGTAAATCAATAAAAATATTTAACAATTCTAAAACGTTTTAAATATTAATTTTAAATATTTTTTTTAAATATTTAAAAATTGACATTCGAAAAAGATGCTGAAGTAAAAACGTAATTCAGTAAATTAATAAAACAATATTCAACAATTCTATACCTATTCAAATATTTATTTACAATTAAATAAAACAAATAATAGGATGAAAAAAGTATTTGAAATAAAAACGCGATATAGCAATGTATTATATTGTAAAATTAAATATATCTTCCAGAGATCCCGCGTTTTGAGTTGTTTCATATATTAAAAAGCTACTGAAGTGAAAACATAATACATTAAATTAACTAAAAATAATTTGCTGATTTTAAAACCATACATTTTTTTAAATATCACATTTGAAAAAAAAAAAAAGTTTGAAAATGCCACTGTAGAAAAGGCAATACATTAAATCAATGAAAATATTTAACAATTCTAAAACGTTTTAAATATTAATTTTAAATATTTTTTTTAAATATTTAAAAATTGACATTCGAAATAGATGCTGAAGTAAAAACGTAATTCAGTAAATTAATCAAAAAATATTCAACAATGCTATGCCTATTTAAATATGTATTTACAATGAAATAAAACAAATATTAGGATGAAAAAAATATTTGAAATAAAAACGCGATATTGCAATGTATTATATTGTAAAATTAAATATATCTTCCAGAGATCCCACGTTTTGAGTTGTTTCATATATTAAAAAGCTACTGAAGTGAAAACATAATACATTAAATTAACTAAAAACAATTTGCTGATTTTAAAACTATAAATTTTTTTAAATATCACATTTGAAAAAAAAATTAAATATTTGAAAATGCAACTGTAGAAAAGGCAATACAGTAAATCAATAAAAATATTTAACAATTCTAAAACGTTTTAAATATTAATTTTAAATATTTTTTTTAAATATTTAAAAATTGACATTCGAAAAAGATGCTGAAGTAAAAACGTAATTCAGTAAATTAATAAAACAATATTCAACAATTCTATACCTATTCAAATATTTATTTACGATTAAATAAAACAAATATTAGGATGAAAAAAGTATTTGAAATAAAAACGCGATATAGCAATGCATTATATTGTAAAATTAAATATATCTTCCAGAGAACCCGCGTTTTGAGTTGTTTCATATATGAGCGTTACAAATGTTGTTAATAAGTAGACCTGTTGTGTAAAGCACAAACGTCCACTGCAGAGGACGCCACTTCTCAATAGGATATAAATTAAGTGTGACTTTAAAATAATTGAAAATAAAGTGAGTCAGCATTAAAATTATTGTTATTTTTGCTGGTGCATTTCGATTGATTGCGGTAAAATACCAAGCACGTGCAACCTTGCTTAACTGCCATTCCCATTACTCAAAGTGGGGAAACACAGAGTGTGAAGGGCTTCTTACGTCCGCCGGCTCGCTCAATGGAATTCTTCAAAGTCCTTTCCAGAACTTTTTTCTTTGTGTTGCCAGTTATCTTGATAAATCTGTCTCATGGCCCCCACTGGCACAGATAAGCCTCATATCTGTGTATTGTTAGAAACACACAGAAAACCGCTTGCAAGGGAAGCCCTCTCAGCCCGTAATGATCCTAATGAGCCGGAGGAATGTTTGCTTACTAGTTGCATATTTTCGACTTACTTTCACTGGCCCTCCATTTTTTTTTGGTGGTGATGTGTGTGTGTGTGTGTGTGACAATGTTGCATATGTTAAAGTGAAGATCCTGCCTCGTTCCTAGGCGCAAGCATCTTGGCATACACTATCGTGACTATTCCAGACTGCAGACAGCATTTCATAGTCAAAGTCCATACGTTATAGTACATTTTTTTGTGCAAAAATCAAGCCGGATTTTCGAACTTTCCCTGCAGTCATTTCCTCGTTGTCGTTCTCATTGCTTTCCACTAAATACGTACTTCTGCGAGCAGCATGACATGAACTGTTGTGACCATCTTCAATTTCTTGCACTTTTGTCATTTTGGGTTTAAATGTTCAAATGGTCATTAGCTGCAATTAACATACCATGAACTAGGGCTGGGCGATATGGCCTTTTATTAACATCTCGATATTTTTAGGTCATGTCACGATACACCAGGGGTGTCCAAAGTGCGGCCCGGGGGCCATTTGCGGCCCGCAGCTAATTGTTTACCGGCCCGCCACACATTCTGCAAAAATTGATAATATTGCAAAAATTTAAAAAAACGTGGAATGAGGTGACATCTAACAAGAAAAAGTTGCAATGTTGACACAAAGCTGCCATGCAGGCTGTTTTTTTTTCTTTTGTCTTTGTTTATTTTTCTTTTTTTTGTCATTGCTAAAAAAAAAAAAAAAAAAAGACTAAAAATCTATGTTATAATGAATTATTATTTAAAAAATATCACTTTAAAATGTTTTATGTGGAAAAAATATTGCATATCTTGTGTGGTTGCCATAAAAAAACATCAAAGTTTTATTTGACAAAAGAGCATAATACAAACAAAATAATAGTTCAAACGAAAAATCGACAGATATATCTGAAGTTGATCTCGTAATTTAAGTGTTAAAAGTAAAAAAAAAACTAATAAAAATGTATTACTTTATGAGTGGGGGACCTTTTGGATCCCAAATATATTTAGTAGGATTTTATTTAACATTTCACTGTGATTACTCAAAAATATTAAAGAATTAAAATCAATGGTGTCCTGCATTATTGATCTTTTAGGGCTCTAATTACTAAATACTGCATATTTCAGTTTTACTATAAAAAACAAAGTTGTCTTTGACAGAAAAGGGATAAAACCTTATTTTTTTTAACTTTATATCAACCTGAAGTTGATATAGAGATTTACTGTAAGCGTTAAATAAAAAATAATAATAATTTGACTTATTTTTTATATTTTAATGACTGAGACCCTTTATGGTCTCCGGGAGCCCTAAAGGTTAAAAAAAAAAAATCCATATATTTTGTTAAGGTTTGAAAATGAAAAATATCAAAATGGCCCCCGCATGCTTAAATTTTTCCGTGTTTTTCAGTGGAAAAAGTTTGGACACCCCTGCGATACACGATATATATCTCGATATTTTGCCTTAGCCTTGAATGAACACTTGATGCATATAATCACCGCAGTATGATGATTCTATGTGTCTACATTAAAACATTCTTGTTCATACTGCATTAATATATGCTCATTTTAAACTTTCATGCAGAGAAGGAAATCACAACTAAGTCAATTGACCAACAACGTATTTATTAAACAGTTATTAAAGGCCTACTGAAATGAATTTTTAAAAATGTAAACGGGGATAGCAGATCCATTCTATGTGTCATACTTGATCATTTCGCGATATTGCCATATTTTTGCTGAAAGGATTTAGTAGAGAACATCGACGATAAAGTTCGCAACTTTTGGTCGCTGATAAAAAAAAGCCTTGCCTGTACCGGAAGTAGCGTGACGTCGCAGGTTGAAGGGCTCCTCCCATTTTCCCATTGTTTACACCAGCAGCGAGAGCGATTCGGACCGAGAAAGCAACGATTACCCCATTAATTTGAGCGAGGATGAAAGATTTGTGGATGAGGAACGTAAGAGTGAAGGACTAGAGTGCAGTGCAGTACGTATCTTTTTTAACTCTGACCATAACTTAGGTACAAGCTGGCTCATTCCACACTTTCTCCTTTTTCTATTGTGGATCACGGATTTGTATTTTAAACCACCTCGGATACTATATCCTCTTGAAAATGAGAGTCGAGAACGCGAAATGGACATTCACAGTGACTTTTATCTCCACGACAATACATCGGCGAAGCACTTTAGCTACGGAGCTAACGTGATAGCATCGGGCTTAACTGCAGATAGACACAAAAGAAATAAACCCCTGACTGGAAGGATAGACAGAAGATCAACAATACTATTAAACCATGGACCTGTAACTACACGGTTAATGCTTTCCAGCCTGGCGAAGCTTAACAATGCTGTTGCTAACGACGCCATTGAAGCTAACTTAGCTACGGGACCTCACAGAGCTATGCTAAAAACATTAGCTATCCACCTACGCCAGCCCTCATCTGCTCATCAACACCCGTGCTCACCTGCGTTCCAGCGATCGACGGAGCGACGAAGGACTTCACCCGATCATCGATGCGGTCGGCGGCTAGCGTCGGATAGCGCGTCTGCTATCCAAGTCAAAGTCCTCCTGGTTGTGTTGCTGCAGCCAGCCGCTAATACACCGATCCCACCTACAACTTTCTTCTTTGCAGTCTTCATTGTTCATTAAACAAAATGCAAAAGATTCACCAACACAGATGTCCAGAATACTGTGGAATTTTGCGATGAAAACAGAGCTTTTTGTATTGGATTCAATGCTGTCCGAATACTTCCGTTTCAAGCATTGACGTCACGCGCATACGTCATCATACATAGACGTTTTCAACCGGAAGTTTCGCGGGAAATTTAAAATTGCACTTTATAAGTTAACCCGGCCGTATTGGCATGTGTTGCAATGTTAAGATTTCATCATTGATATATAAACTATCAGACTGCGTGGTCGGTAGTAGTGGGTTTCAAGTTTGTCAGAAACATTTTAAAACAAGCTATTAGTGCACTTTTGTGCATGATGTCACTAAGATGACATATCAAAACAACACTAAATTAAAGTGCACTTTTTGTACAGAGCACCACTACAATAGTTTAAAACAAATAAAGTGCACTTTTGTGCATGATGTCACACAAAATATTTCAATAACTGTCAAATAAAAACTAGCTGCATAATGGGAAATCAAATAGTGTATGTCCTTCGCTATGTGGTAGGTTCCTGCGGACGTTATATCCTTCTGTTGTTGACAAGTCCACAGTCTTGGGGGCGTGACTTAAAGGCACGGCCTTTAACGTCCTCTACGAGCTGTCGTCACGTCCGCTTTTCATCCATTCTAACAACGTGCCGGCCCAGTCACAAGATATGTGCGGCTTCTGTATGCACACACACGTGTGAATGCCACGCATACTTGATCAACAGCGATACAGGTTACACTGAGGGTGACCGTATAAACAACTTTAACACTGTTAGAAATACACGCCACACTGTGAACCCACACCAAACAAGAATGACAAACACATTTCGGGAGAACATCCGCACCGTAACACAACATAAACACAACAGAACAAATACCCAGAAACCCTTTGCAGCACTAACTCTTCCGGGACGCTGCAATACACCCCCCCCCCCCCCCCCCCCCGCTACCATACCATGCATCATCATACTGCAAACTTGGCTTCAAACTCTTCTTGTCTTTTTGTTGTTAGTTGCTGTGCTACACAAACGCGTCCCCGTCATCCATTCCAGTTTTCAAACTCCGAGCAGAAAGCATATCATGCTTTGTCGTGACTATTCCAACATCATTTTGCAAATGGGCGTACATCTTCTTCACTTTGGGAGTGTGAGCCCATCATAGTACACAGACCTTTTCCCCATTTGAGTCTGAATACATTCCGACAATACACCCTTACTTTCTAATTCCTAACTCCAAGCAGCATATCATGCATCATCATGCTGCAAACTTCAACTTCAATTATCTTCTTGTCTTTTTGTTGTTAGATGTCACTCTACACCAGGGGTGTCAAACGTACGGCCCGTGGGCCGGATCAGGCCCCCGAACAGGTTTTATCCGGCCCGCGGGATAAGTTTGCTAAATATAAAAATGAGCCGAAATTTTGGAATGAAAGAAACCGCCGTTCTAAATGTGTCCACTAGATGTCGCAATAGCAATTCTTTGTATCATTGGGGATGATGCTACATATGTAAAAAAAAAAAGAAGTAACCACATGATGTGAGTGCACCAGTCCAGGAAAATGATCAAACTACATGAATAACATGATTTTGATATTATTTTTTTTATCTTGATAGATTGAAAATCAACACCAATGATTTGACTGATGAATATTATCACATAATTTATTCAGAAAGTATAAATAATGACAAATAAAGATAGAATACTGTTAACCACAACATGTAAGTGTAAAAAAAACCCCAACAACATTATGATTTGTACATTTTCAGAATGTGCTTGTTCTATTTAAAAAAAAAAGAAAACAATCTGAAGTTGTCTTTATTTTTAAGTTATCGTGCCGTGATTTTACCAGTCCGGCCCACTTGGGAGTAGATGTTCCTCCATGTGGCCCTCGATCTAAAATGAGTTTGACACCCCTGCTCTACACCAACCAATACCCTTCATCCATTCACGTTTACAAAATACAAACAGAGAGCATATCATGCTTTGTTGTGACTATTCTAATTTAAAACTACAAATGGGTGGTCATCTTCACCTTATGCGTCACTTTGAGGGCGTGACCCTATTACAATACCAAAGATGTCCGATAATCCGATATTGTCCAACTCTTAATTACCGATTCCGATATCAACCGATACCGATATATACAGTCGTGGAATTAACACATTATTATGCCTAATTTTGTTGTGCTGGATGCATTAAACAATGTAACAAGGTTTTCCAAAATAAATCAACTCAAGTTATGGAAGAAAATGCCAACATGGCACTGCCATATTTATTTTGAAATGGTTTAAATGTAACTTAGATATTGGGTTTCACTATGTAAAGCGCTTTGAGTCACTTGAGAAAAAGCGCTATATAAATGTAATTCACAATTCACATTATTGAAGTCACAAAGTGCATTATTTTTTTTTAACATGCCTCAAAACAGCTGCTTGGAATTTGGGACATGCTCTCCCTCTTAGAGCATGAGGAGGTTGAAGTGGGTGGGGTTGGGGGGGAGGGGGGTAGGGGATAGCTTGGGGTGTATATTGTAGCGTCCCGGAAGAGTTAGTGCTGCAAGGGGTTCTGGGTATTTGTTCTGTTGTGTTTATGTTGTGTTACGGTGCGAAAAGTGTTGGTCATTCTTGTTTGGTGTGGGTTGACACTGTGGCGCATATTTGTAACAGTGTTAAAGTTGTTTATACGGTCACCCTCAGTGTGACCTGTATGGCTGTTGACCAAGTAGGCGTTGCATTCACTTAAGTGTGTGTGAAAAGCCGTAGATATTATGTGATTGGGCCGGCACGCAAAGGCAGTGCCTTTAAGGCACGCCCGCAATATTGTCGTCTGGGTGGAAATCGGGAGAAATTCGGGAGAATGGTTGCCCTGGGAGATTTTCGGGAGGGGCACTGAAATTCGGGAGTCTCCCGGGAAAATCGGGAGGGTTGACAAGTATGACTGGGAGACGCAACTGCTCTGTACTTCCACTCCGTACAGCGGCGTTTTAAAAAGTCATACATTTTACTTTTTGAAACCGATACCGATAATTTCCGATATTACATTTTAAAGCATTTATCGGCCGATAATATCGGCAGTCCGATATTATCGGACATCTCTACACAATACCCATATTTTTTCCCCTTTTGGGTCTAAATATATCTGGACTTTGCATCCTTATATTCTTAACTCTAACTCCAAGTTGCATACCATGCATCATCACACTGCATTGTTGTTAGTTGTTGCTCTACACCAGGGGTGTCAAACTCATTTTAGATCGGGGGCCACATGGAGAAAAATCTGGTAAAATCACGGCACGATAACTTAAAAATAAAGACAACTTCAGATTGTTTTCTTTGTTTAAAAATAGAACAAGAACATTCTGAAATTGTCCAAATTCTGTTTTTTTTTTTGTTTTTTTTTTTACAATTACCTGTTGCCGTTAATAGTATAGATACTTTATTTGTTGTTATTTATATTTTCTGAATAAATTATGTAATAATGTTCATCAGTCAACTCACTGGTGTTAATGTCCAATCTATCAAGATAAAAAAATGCTATCAAAATCAAATTACAGTATGTTATTTATGTAGTTTGATCATTTTCCTTGACTGATACTGTCATAGGTGCCGATCTACATTTCTGCCAGTGGGTGCTCGGTGTGTGTGTATTAAAATACCGTACGTTTGACACTCCTGACCTAGTGGTAGGCCAAAGAAACAATATTTTATCACAATATCCGGTTTCGGTTTCTAATTAAGAAGACCAAATTTTCGGTGCATCACTTGTCAATAGTGCCCGAATAATAGGCACTATTACACATGTTCAGTGGCCTTGTGGTTAGACCAGGGGTCACCAACCTTTTTGAAAGCAAGAGCTACTTCTTGGGTACTGATTAATGCGAAGGGCTACCAGTTTGATACACACTAAAATAAATTGCCAGAAATAACAAAATTGGTCAATTTACCTTTAACTCTATGTTATTATTAATAATTAATGATATTTACACTTAGTTGAACGGTTTAAAAGAGGAGAAAACACGAAAAAAATGACAATTACATTTTGAAACATAGTTTATCTTCAATTTCGACTATTTAAAATTCAAAATTCAACCGAAAAAAAAGAAGAGAGAAACTAGCTAATTCGAATCTTTTTGAAAAAATTTAAAAAATAATTTATGGAACATCATTAGTAATTTTTCCTGATTAAGATTAATTTTAGAATTTTGATGACATGTTTTAAATAGGTTAAAATCCAATCTGCACTTATAATATATAACAAATTGGACCAAGCTATATTTCTAACAAAGACAAATCATTATTTCTTCTACATTTTCCAGAACAAAAATTTTTAAAGAAATTCAAAAGACTTTGAAATAAGATTTAAATTTGATTCTACAGATTTTCTAGATTTGCCAGAATAATTTTTTTTGAATTTTAATCATAATAAATTTGAAGAAATATTTCACAAATAGTCTTCGTCGAAAAAACAGAAGCTAAAACGAAGAATTAAATTAAAATGTATTTATTATTCTTTACAATAAAAAAAAACAAATTTACTTGAACATTGATTTCAATTGTCAGGAAAGAAGAGGAAGGAATTTAAAAGGTAAAAAGGTATATGTGTTTAAAAATCCTAAAATAATTTTTAAGGTTGTATTTTTTCTTTAAAATTGTCTTTCTGAAAGTTATAAGAAGCAAAGTAATAAAATGAATGAATTTATTCAAACAAGAGAAGACCAAGTCTTTAAAATATTTTCTTGGATTTTCAAATTCTATTTGAGTTTTGTCTCTCTTAGAATTAAAAATATCAGGCAAAGAGAGACCAGCTTGCTAGTAAATAAATACAATTTAAAAAATAGATGCAGCTCACTGGTAAGTGCTGCTATTTGAGCTATTTTTAGAACAGGCCGGCGGGCTACTCATCTGGTCCTTACGGGCTACCTGGTGCCCGCGGGCACCGCGTTGGTGACCCCTGGGTTAGAGTGTCCGCCCTGAGATCGGTAGGTCGTGAGTTCAAACCCCAGCCGAGTCGTACCAAAGACTATAAAAATGGGACCCATTACCTCCCTGCTTGGCACTCAGCATCAAAGGTTGGAATTGGGGGTTAAATCACCAAAAATGATTCCTGAGCGCGGCCACCGCTGTTGCTCACTGCTCCCCTCACCTCCCAGGAAGTGAACAAGGGGATGGGTCAAAAGCAGAGGGCGAATTTCACCACACCTAGTGTGTGTGTGACAAGCATTGGTACTTTAACTTTAATACAAATAATTGCTATTGTGACATCCAGTGGACACATTTAGAACAGCAGTTTCTTTCATTCAAAAATTTCAGGTACATTTTCATACTTGGCAAACTCATCCCGCGGGCCGGATAAAATTGTCCGCGGGCCTGATCCGGCCCTCGGGCCGTACGTTTGACACCCCTGCTCTACACAAATCAACCCTCCCAACAACTATTTTTCTAACATCTGCACAGCGAGCATCGTACCGTGCATTGTTGCAAAGCCCTCTCTCCCCCCCCCCCCAAAAAAAATTGTCATTGCAACATGTTTCTGAGAGACGGAGTCCATTTTAAAGGGGGAACTATGTTGTGCATTCATGCGTGCGTAGGTGTGCTTGTATACTAACGGGTGTGTGTGTTTGTGCAGTCTTGCGTCTGGCCGGCCACGGTCACATCTGTTTGTCATGTTTGCACTTAAGCGCCTGCAGGAGCCACCCTTCTAAGTGGAGACAGAGTCCTCTCTCCCGGTCTCTCCCTCCTAATTACATTTGTTCGTTAATCCATTTTTCTGCCCTCCTCTCCTTGTTTACGCTGTCGCTCCGCCGGGCTTTGGCCCTCCTCCTCCTCCTCCTCCTCGGACCAGCAGACAGTGACCTTAAGGAGATGCCAAAAGACTGTGTATTAAGACAGTGTTAGCCCCTCCTTCACCCTTTCACAACACACACACACACACACACATACTGGTTATCATTTGGAATGGGGACCAAGTTTTTGATCATCACTTGTGGGGACCACCCTTTCTACAGGTTGTGAAGGGATAATAAAAACTAGTCCTAAGTGTCCAAAAACTGTTGTCTACTGTTAGTCCTAAGTGTCCCAATACTTTTGTTGACATCAGCGCAGTGGAGCAGTGGTTCTTTGAAGGCTCGTAAAATCAAAACCGTAGCACTTTATCCAAACTCTTTGAGTATCCGTCAATCAGAAGGGTTCAATCTCCCTCCTGTAGTAGTTTGAAGCCGAAACGACAAACGCGCTCAGAGGAGATAATGTTTAAATGTTTGGTGACCGGTTTTAACAAAAATGTAGTTTTGAAGGAGGGATCGCAAACTTCCTGTTGATTTTTGCTGAAGGGTGTCAATCTATGAAGTGTAGGTCTAAGTGAGACCTACACGACCGTTCAAAAGTTTGGGGTCACCCGAACAATTTTGTGGAATAGCCTTCATTTCTAAGAACAAGAATAGACTGTCGAGTTTCAGATGAGAGTTCTCTTTTTCTGGCCATTTTGAGCGTTTAATTGACCCCGCAAATGTGATGCTCCAGAAACTCAATCTGCTCAAAGGAAGGTCAGTTTTGTAGCTTCTGTAATGAGCTGAACTGTTTTCAGATGTGTGAACATGATTGCACAAGGGTTTTCTAATCATCAATTAGCCTTCTGAGCCAATGAGCAAACACATTGTACCATTAGAACACTGGAGTGATAGTTGCTGGAAATGGGCCCCTATACACCTATGTAGATATTACACCAAAAACCAGACATTTGCAGCTAGAATAGTCTTTTACCACATTAGCAATGTATAGAGTGTATTTCTTTAAAGTTAAGACTAGTTTAAAGTTATCTTCATTGAAAAGTACAGTGCTTTTCCTTCAAAAATAAGGACATTTCAACGTGACCCCAAACTTTTGAACGGTAGTGTACATAGAGGTTTTTGTTTCATGTCTCTAAGACGTTCCTACCGGAAGTTACAAGCAGTTTTGTCTGTGTTTTCCTCTGAGGAGCAGTTTTGTCTTTGTTTTATTCAAAAATTGCGCTAGAGCGCAAATTTGAGATTTGGGGTTCGTTTTTTTTTATTAGATCGCAATTTCCACCAGTCCTGATGTGTGTGAAAAGTTTGGTGAGTTTTGAAGTATTTTAAGGGGGTCAAATTACAGCGCAAAGAGGCAAAAATGAGTGTTTTTAGTACATTTTTGTCTTGAAGGGGAAATTGCCAACTTCCTGTTGGTTTTTGCCCGAGGATGTCAAATTATGAAATGTAGGTCTACGTCAGACCTACATAGAGGTTTTTGTTTCATGTCTCTAGGACCTTCCTAGTGGGAGTTACAGGCAGTTTTTTGTTTTTTCCTAGGGGGCACTAGAGCGCAATTTTGAGTTTTTTTTTTTTTTTTTTTTATTAGATGGCAATTTTCGCAGGTCCTGATGTGTGTGTCAAATTTGGTGAGTTTTGAAGCATGTTAAGTGGGTCAAGTTAGAGTTTTTTGTGGCGGCGGAATAATAATAATAATAATAATAATAATAATAATAATAATAATAAAACCTTGCAAATTCAATAGGTTCCTTTCGTCCCATTGCAAAAAGGACTCCCTTTGGGATTCCTTTGACAATGGTCCGTGCGGACCCTAAAAATGGTGTAAAATGGCCACTGCCCAGTTAGCTCATACACGTCTTTAAATGTCTGGATTGATGAAGTAATGTGCTGATCATTCTTACTGGGGACCCTGGGGGAAAAAGAGTTCATATGGTTCATGGGGACCAAATTTAAAGAATTTTGCATAATTCACACAAATTTGTACGTGACTACTGAGGACCATTTAAAAAAAATAAAATAAAAAATAAAAAATAAAAAATAAAATGAAATATGACAGCTGTCCTCTTATAGGAAGTTTCACCACTTAAATGTAGCAGCTCAGGGGCGCCGCTAGGGATTTTGGGCCCATGAAAATAATCTTTACAGGGCCCCCAACACAGCGGCAACATTTTTTGATGCTATTTTACATACAATTATGCATTTTAATGGTATTTTTGACTCTCATTACCATATTTTTGAAAGAAGAACAGCATCACAGTTGACATGTACAGTAGGGGAACTGAGCATTCTGAATTCATTTTGAGTCATTTATTTGCTGCACCACTGATTCTTAAAGGCCTACTGAAAGCCACTACTACCGACCACGCAGTCTGATAGTTTATATATCAATGATGAAATCTTAACATTGCAACACATGCCAATACGGCCGGGTTAACTTATAAAGTGCAATTTTAAATTTCCCGCGAAACTTCCGCTTGAAAACGTCGCGGTATGATGACGTATGCGCGTGACGTCACGAGGTCAAGGGAAGTGTTTGGACCCATACAAATACCTCTGTTTTCTTCGACAAAATTCCACAGTATTCTGGACATCTGTGTTGGTGAATCTTTTGCAATTTGTTTAATGGACAATGGAGACAGCAAAGAAGAAAGTTGTAGGTGCGATCAGTGTGTTAGCGGCTGGCTGTAGCAACACCAACACCAGGAGGTTGTGTTGTGTTTTGAGCAGGATAGCAGATGCACTACGGTGAGTACAGCTTTGGCTTCCAAACATTTGATCGCTTGCCCGTACGTGCGTGTCGATATGTGCATGTCACGTACGTAACTTTGGGGAAATATATGTTTCGTGCCGACTCTGATGGCGGCCGGGGTGTCGTCAAAAGCGTACAACGCCCGCCGCCGCATCTAAGTTAGCTTCTATTTTTTTTAGCTTCGCCAAGCTGAAAATTATTAACCGTGTATTTACATGTTCATGGTTTAATAGTATTGTTGATCTTCTGTCTATCCTTCCAGTCAGGGTTTTTTTTTATTTAGTTTCTATCTGCATTTGAGACTGATGCTATCACGTTAGCCCCGTAGCTAAGTTAGCTTCTATTTTTTTTTAGCTTCGCCAAGCTGAAAATTATTAACCGTGTATTTACATGTTCATGGTTTAATAGTATTATTGATCTTCTGTCTATCCTTCCAGTCAGGGTTTTTTTTAAATTTTGTTTCTATCTGCATTTGAGTCTGCTATCACGTTAGCTCTGTAGATAAGTTAGCTTCTATTTTTTTAGCTTCGCCAAGCTGAAAATTATTAACCGTGTATTTACATGTTCAGTCACTGCGAATGTCCATTTCGCGTTCTCGACTCTCATTTTCAAGAGGATATAGTATCTGAGGTGGTTTAAAATACAAATCCGTGATCCACAATAGAAAAAGGAGAGAGTGTGGAATCCAATGAACCCTTGTACCTAAGTTATGGTCAGAGCGAAAAAAGATACACCCCGCACTACACTGTAGTCCTTCACTCTAAAGTTCTTCATCCACGAATCTTTCATTTTTTCGCTCAAATTAATGGGGTAATCGTCGCTTTCTCGGTCCGAATGTCTCTCGCTCCATTGTAAACAAAGCGGAAACTTCCTACCCACGGGAAAAATGTTAAAAATATGGAATATGACAGAGTCAGATGATTGCCGATTTTGTTGTCAGGAGCCTGAATCCACTTTACATTTGTTTTGGTATTGTCATATTGTGTCTTCATTTTGGGTGGAAGTTGAAAACATGTGTTTAAAGATTGGTTTGTTTATGAAGCTTGATGTGGTTTCTGTTATTTTAGGAGAGTTCATTGACAATCATGATTTAGTCAATTTAATTATAGTACTCGGTAAAAGGTTTATTTTTAAGGCAAAAAACAGATATTCACTTAGTATTTCTTTCTTTAAAACATTTATTCAGTATTTTTTAACTTTAGAAAATTATATGGTTGAAAACGATAATGATGCCAAAAAACATAAAAAAAGATGGGAAGTCCTCAAAGGCTTATTTTGAAAATGTAATTTTGTTTATATATGATATGCAATCTGTTGTTGTATTCCCTATTTTAAGTGTACATAAATGAAGGTATGTGTTGCTGACTTCGACTTGGATGTGATGTGGACTGTACATGGGTGCTTAATTTGAAAATGTATTTTTGTTTGTGGATTGTATGCAACCTGTTGTGTTCCCTGGTTTTTGGTGTACATGGGTGAAGGTGTGTGTTGCTGAGCCCGATCTGGACGTAATCTGAACTGGACCTGGTTTTAAGAACCCTTTTGAACAATCTGATTTCATTGACAACCCGGTCTGGTGAAGTTAAGGTCCTTTGTTTGTTTTGTTTGAAAGTAAAGCAATTTTAAAAACAATTACATAAAAAATAGTGATTAGTGAAAATGTTAGTGGACCAGCACCACACACAATCATGTGTGCTCGAATGACTGTATCCCTTGCAGACTGTATTGTTCTATACTGTAGGAACCAGAAGTTGTTGTTTTTTTAATAACAGAAAGAGACAGCTCCTTTTGTGTAAATGAGTGTGGATGAGTGTGAATGGGGGAGGGAGGGTTTTCTTGGGTTGATGCACTAATGGTAAGTGTATCTTGTGTCTTTTTTTAATGTTGTTTGAAATAAATAAAAACAAAAAAAAACAAAAAACAAAAAAAAAACAAACAAACAAAAAAAAACAAAGCGGAATTGTGAGGAATCCTTTGTCTTGTGACGTCACGCTACTTCCGGTAGGGGCAAGGGTTGTTTTTATCAGATACCAAAAAGTTGCGATCTTTATCGTCGTTGTTCTATACTAAATCCTTTTAGCAAAAATATGGCAATATCGCGAAATGATCAAGTATGACACATAGAATAGATCTGCTATTCCCGTTTAAATAAAACAAAATCATTTCAGTAGGCCTTTAAGACTGTAGTAAAATGTATTATATTTTGTATTATATTATTATTATTATTATTATTTCAACACACACAGCTGCTCACCTCCTTCCTCATGTGGGGGCACTGGGGCTGATTCAGGGGCAGGGGGAGTTGGGGCTGACAGACAGCTGCTGCTGCTGCTGGTGCACTTGACTCTGTTCAGAATGAGGCATCATTTTGACAGAGGGGTGATCAACTATTATTGAATAAGAACAGCTTGATAAATGCTTGACTGGATTGATTATTTAACTAATATAGCAGTAAACTGTAAAAATCCAGAGTTTTCTTGAGCTAACATGGTGAGAAAAGTGAGCTAGCTTATTACCACAGACAGGGACAAAGTTAATATGCATAACTTTCCACCACAACTAACAAACCCACCTTTTTTGTTGGAAATATTGGGTGACATATTGTCGACCCTTCAACTCCTTCTCCTCTCTTATTTTACTTTCCTTTCTTTTTTGGCTGCCTGATTTTTGAGGCATACTGCTGTCTCCTCCGCTTTGCCCGCTGTGGCGCTGTCTGTGACAAATCGCGAGTCGGACTGAACCATTTTACGTAAATAGAGGGGGTGGGGGGGTGGGGGTCGTGGCGGAGGGCCCTGCAGGTGTTGATGCTTCCAAAACAAATAAAGGTGTTGTTACCAGGACATGGAAAATAAAACATGTGTGATTTAATGTTAGTTAATAACTTAGTGTCATTATTTTTTCTGTATTATAATTTCATCATCATTAGGGGCCTCTCTGGGCACCCCTCCATCATGGGCCCCTAGAATCCGTCTCTTTTACCCCCCCTTTTCGGCGCCCCTGTAGCAGCTACAGCCCGATGAGGGGGCTGCTGTGCAAATGTCTCACACTCAAACTAACCAGTAAACATGTTTTATGGGCCGAAGCTTAAAAATCACTTAGGCATCTTCCGAATGGATCTGACTATCATTATACATGATATTTTGTCCCCATACCGTCAGAGGTCCCCTAAAGGTGACAGTGTAAACCAGGGGTCACCAACCTTTTTGAAACCAAGAGCTACTTCTTGGGTACTGATTAATGCGAAGGGCTACCAGTTTGATACACACTTAAATAAATTGCCAGAAATAGCCAATTTGCTCAATTTACCTTTAACTCTAAGTTATTATTAATAATTAATGATATTTACACTTAATTGAACGGTTTAAAAGAGGAGAAAACACGAAAAAAAAAGACAATTAAATTTTGAAACATAGTTTATCTTCAATTTCGACTCTTTAAAATTCAAAATTCAACCGAAAAAAAGAAGAGAAAAACTAGCTAATTCGAATCTTTTTGAAAAAATTAAAAAAAGAATTTATGGAACATCATTAGTAATTTTTCCTGATTAAGATTAATTTTAGAATTTGGATGACATGTTTTAAATAGGTTAAAATCCAATCTGCACTTTGTTAGAATACATAACAAATTGGACCAAGCTATATTTCTAACCAAGGCAAATCGTTATTTCTTCTAGATTTTCCAGAACAACATTTTTAAAAGAAATTCAAAAGACTTTGAAATAAGATTTAAATTTGATTCTACAGATTTTCTAGATTTGCCGGAATAATTTTTTTGAATTTTAATCATAAGTTTGAAGAAATGTTTCACAAATATTCTTCGTCGAAAAAACAGAAGCTAAAATGAATAATTAAATTAAAATGTATTTATTATTCTTTACAATAAAAATAAATAAAAATACTTGCACATTGATTTAAATTGTCAGGAAATAAGAGGAAGAAATTTAAAAGGTATGTGTTTAAAAATCCTAAAATAATTGTTAAGGTTGTATTTTTTCTCTAAAATTGTCTTTCTGAAAGTTATAAGAAGCAAAGTAAAAAAAATAATGAATTTATTTAAACAAGTGAAGACCAAGTCTTTAAAATATTTTCTTGGATTTTCAAATTCTATTTGAGTTTTGTCTCTCTTAGAATTAAAAATGTCGAGCACAGCGAGACCAGCTTGCTGGTAAATAAATAAAATTAAAAAAATAGAGGCAGCCCACTGGTAAGTGCTGCTATTTGAGCTATTTTTAGAACAGGCCAGCGGGCTACTCATCTGGTCCTTACGTGCCACCTGGTGCCCGCGGGCACCGCGTTGGTGACCCCTGGTGTAAACAGAGCGATGTCCCCATTAAGTAAGCATTGCCAGAACACACACACACACACACACACACACACCTACTCAGTCCCATCGTGGCCCCTCAGTATCCCCTCAGGCCATCTCCGTCAGAGAGGCTAATGGAGTTAGCCTAATGTCTGCACAGCGCCAGTCATAAAACTGATTTGAGACTGAAGGCTTGGTGCCGAGACCACACTCTGCTTACAAAAAAAAAAAAAGAGCGATGGGAGTGAGATGTTAAGAGTGTGTCTTTAGTGGAGGAGCTTTGGCGTATAGCTAAGGCCACTGCAGACAATCTAATTGGTATTGACATCCTTGTCTCGGAGGAAATTTGACATCTAAGGGCAAATCATTCTATTTAGTCGCCTGAATGGTCTGCGAGGCGGGGCACGGGGAGCACAATCGCGCCGCGGCGTTGTGTGTTCTGCCCCCTCGTGTCTGGGCCCCCGGCTCTGCCACGCAACAATCGATCCTAATCCGATCGCGGAGGAGGAGCGGCAGCGCCAGAGCAAAGGGAGTTAGGGGGGGGAAAAAAAAGATACAAGAAGAAAATCAAAAGGTCTGTTGGGATCATATTGAACAATCGGAGCGGCGGTCCGTAATGCACTTGTGTCGCGCTTAATGTATAGAAAAGCCCCGGGGTCGGTAATGGTTCCGCAGCCAAGGTGGCCGAGCTTCAAAGAAATGTGCTTGCTTTAGCTAAAAGACCGCCAAAGACCTTCATTCTCTTAGAGCATCAAATATGGCCCCCGCTCAGGACACACACACACACACACACACACACACACACACACACACACACACACACACACACACACACACACACACACACACACACACACACACACACACACACACACTGATTGTATTATCCTCACTCCCCTGAGAAACTCATCTCATCCTCCATTTTTCTTTGACCATCAATGGAAGTCAAGTGAAGTGCTGCTGTCCATCAAAGGAGCTTTCTGGCTTCTTTTTTGGGGTGGGGGTGGAAGTGGGGGTCTAAAGGGGAGCCAAGGTTTTGGTCCGTTAAATGAAGGCATTTTTTAGTTTTTTTTTTAACATAGTAACTAGAAATGTCCGATAATGGCTTTTTTTTTGCCAATATCCGATATTCCGATATTGTCCGACTCTTAATTACCGATTCCGATATCAACCGATACCAATATATACAGTGGTGGAATTAACACATTATTATGCCTAGTTTTGTTGTGATGCCCCGCTGGATGCATTAAACAATGTAACAAGGTTTTCCAAAATAAATCAACTCAAGTTATGGAAAAAAAAATGCCATATTTATTATTGAAGTCACAAGGTGCATTATTTTTTTTGAACATGCCTCAAAACAGCAGCTTGGAATTTGGGACATGCTCTCCCTGAGAGAGCATGAGGAGGTTGAGGTGGGGATAGAGGGTAGCGGGGGGTGTATATTGTAGCGTCCCGGAAGAGTTAGTGCTGCAAGGGGTTCTGGGTATTTGTTCTGTTGTGTTTATGTTGTGTTACGGTGTGGATGTTCTCCCGAAATGTGTTTGTCATTCTTGTTTGGTGTGGGTTCACAGTGTGGCGCATATTTGTAACAGTGTTAAAGTTGTTTATATGTATGGCTGTTGACCAAGTATGCTTTGCTTTCACTTGTGTGTGTGAAAAGCCGTAGATATTATGTGATTGGGCCGGCACGTAAAGGCAGAGCCTTTAAAGGCCTACTGAAACCTACTACTACCGACCACGCAGTCTGATAGTTTATATATCAATGATGAAATCTTAACATTGCAACACACGCCAATACGGCCGGGTTAACTTATAAAGTGACATTTTAAAATTCCCGGGAAATATCCGGCTGAAACATCGCGGTATGATGACGTATGCGCGTGACGAAGTCCGAGTAACGGAAGTTATGGTACCCCGTAGAATCCTATACAAAAAGCTCTGTTTTCATTTCATAATTCCACAGTATTCTGGACATCTTTTGCAATTTGTTTAATGAACAATGAAGGATGCAAAGAAGACAGTTGTAGGTGGGATCAGTGTATTAGCAGCGGACTACAGCAACACAACCAGGAGGACTTTGTTGGAGCGCTAGCCGCGCTAGCCGCCGACTTCACCTTGACTTCCTACGTCTCCGGGCCGCCAAACGCATCGGGTGAAGTCCTTCGTCCTTCTGCCGATCGCTGGAACGCAGGTGAGCACGGGTGTTGATGAGCAAATGAGGGCTGGCTGGCGTAGGTGGAGAGCAAATGTTTTTAGCATAGCTCTGTGCAGTCCGGTTGCTAAGTTAGCTTCAATGGCGTCGTTAGCACAGCATTGTTAACCTTCCCCAGCATGGAAAGCATTAACCGTGTATTTACATGTCCACGGTTTAATAGTATTGTTGATTTTCTATCTATACTTCCAGTCTGGGTTTATTTCTTTTGTTTCTATATGCAGTTAAAGCAAGATGCTATCACGTTAGCTCGTAGCTAAAGCATTTCGCCGATGTATTGTCGTGGAGATAAAAGGCACTGAATGTCCATTTCGCGTTCTCGACTCTCATTTTCAAGAGGATATAGTATCCGAGGTGGTTTAAAATACAAATCTGTGATCTACAATAAAAAAAGGAGAGTGTGGAATCCAATGAGCCAGCTTGTACCTAAGTTACGGTCAGAGCGAAAAAAGATACGTCCATCACTGCCTCTCAAGTCCTTCACTGTAACGTTCCTCATCTACGAATCTTTCATCCTCGCTCAAATTAATGGGGTAATCATCACTTTCTCGGTCTGAATCTCTCTCGCTCCATTGTAAACGACGGGGAATTGTGAGGAATACTAGCTCCTGTGACGTCACGCTACTTCCGGTACAGGCAAGGCTTTTTTTTTTAGCAGCGAGCAAAAGTTGCCAACTTTATCGTCGATTTTCTCTACTAAATCCTTTTAGCAAAAATATGGCAATATCGCGAAATGATCAAGTATGACACATAGAATGGATCTGCTATTCCCGTTTAAATAAAAAAAAATCATTTCAGTAGGCCTTTAAAGCGGCGAGCAAAGCACCGTCATTTTTGTCAATTTTTCCTACGAATATCCCGATCTCCGAAGTAATGTTATGCTTTGATACGCTCTGATACGAATTAGTTGCCGCTTTGTTACCGTTCCTCCCGATTTGATCCCGCTTTGATACGCTTTAAATCACGCTTTCATACGTTTTGTTACGCTTTATTGAACTTTATTATGCTTTGATGCGATCATGACGCTTTAAATCAGGCTCTGACACGATTATCAAGCTCTGTTGTGCATTGTTACAACAAAAATAAGAAAAAAATGTGAAAAACTCAGTATACTGTTTTCCACACATTTTTTATATTCATTTATTTTTTTAATTTCTCTTTTTTTCGTTATATTATGCTTATTATTTATTATGTTTTATATCTTCATTTCTTTTATTTCTTTGTCATCTATCTTTCATTTCTTATGCTAGTTGACAATAATAAAAGGCATTTCTTTTAAAGGTAACATATTCTCTTTATTATTAACATTTTCATACAGAAAAATTATAGACAGTAATGTCGAACTGCAACATCAAACAGCAGAAGTACAGAAACAATGATCATCGTATAAAAAAGGCAATGAAGCAAAAGAGAATGGAGTTGTAATCCTGTGTTGGTTTTACATAAAGTTTCAATGTCACTAGTCAATATCACAGTCACTTCCTATTGCGCTTTGAACCAAGATTTGTTAAGCTTTCCTACAAGGGGGTTTATATTGTAGCGTCCCGGAAGAGTTAGTGCTGCAAGGGGTTCTGGGTATTTGTTCTGTTGTGTTTATGTTGTGTTACGGTGCGGGTGTTCTCCCGAAATGTGTTTGTCGTTCTTGTTTGGTGTGGGTTCACAGTGTGGCGCATATTTGTAACAGTGTTAAAGTTGTTTATACGGCCGCCCTCAGTGTGACCTGTATGGCTGTTGACCAAGTATGCGTTGCATTCGCTTGTGTGTGTGAAAAGCCGTGGATATTATGTGATTGGGCCGACACGTAAAGAGAGAGCCTTTAAAGGCCTACTCTTCTTGTTTGGTGTGGGTTCAGAATCAGAAATACTTTATTAATCCCCAAGGGGAAATTACAATTTTCAGCACAATCCCATTCAAGATCAGACAAACATTACAGGGAGACAGAACAGGATCAAACATTACAGGGAGACGGAACAGGATCGCTGACGGGTCTGCCAACTTTCGGCGCCCCTGGAGAGGGGGTCCGGACTGAGGCCAAGGGAAAAAACAACTCATAGCCATAGCACACATCCCTCTTACATGTGTGTAAGAGGGAAACATCAAACATCAAAGAACACAAAGGACATTAAAGACATTAAAAGAGCAGAGCTGATGCAACCAGCCACTTCTTACATACAGCTATGAATAATAAAAAGTAAAATATGCAACCAGCCACTTCTTACATACAGCTATGAATAAAAAGTAAAAGAGACATATACACAGTGGTGGCCTCCACGCACAGTGCGGCGCATATTTGTAACAGTGCTAAAGTTGTTTATACGGTCACCCTCAGTGTGACCTGTATGGCTGTTGACCAAGTATGCATTGCATTCACTTGTGTGTGTAAAAAGCCGTAGATATTATGTGACTGGGCCGGCATGCAAAGGCAGTGCCTTTAAGGCACGCCTCCCAATATTGTTGTCTGGGTGGAAACCGGGAGAAATTCGGGAGAATGGTTGCCCCGGGAGATTTTCGGGAGGGGCACTGAA
>NC_084751.1:3337895-3374023 GCF_033978785.1 Entelurus aequoreus
ATATATATATATATATATATATATATATATATATATATATATATATATATATATATACACATATTTTATTACATTTTTTTTTTCTTTGTTAAACTTCCTATTTTTAGTTTCATCATGTTTTCTTCCAAGGATGTTCCCATTGAATTAGGCAAGAATCTATTCATGAGTGACCAACTCCCTGTCTTCTTACAATAATACTAATAATAATAACCAACCGCATTGAAGGTTTTAGTTTCGTTTTTACGGCCGATGCCTATTCCTGACTCAACCCAAGGTCGAACCCATGCCAATAATATTACCAATAATATTATTATAATTTTTTCATAATAAAATAATAATATATAGGTACAATATTAAACAATTGAACCTTGATTTTGATCAATTCTAATAAAAAAAATACTAATAAAAAATATAAAATGACTAAACAATTTAATAAAAGTTTTGTCATATTGTGACAAAAACAAACAATGAATTTGAATAAAATTAATATTTAATACAATTTGTATTTCGAATAAACATTTTTTTTTCGTCACAAAGAACCAACCGTATTGAAGGTTTTTAATTTCCTTTTTACGCCCGATGTCTTTGCTGACTCAACCCAAGGTCGAAACAATGCCTATAATATTACCAATAATATTATTAGAATTTTTAAAATAATAAAATAGTAGTATAAAGGTAAAATATTGAACAATTGAGCCTTGATTTGGATTAATTCTAATAAAAAACATACAAATTAAAAATATAAAATTACTAAACAATTTAATAAAATTTTTGTCATATTGTGACAAAAACAAACAATGAATTAGAATAATATTAATCCATCCATACATCCATTTGCTACCGCTAGTCCCTTTCAGGTTCGCTGGAGCCTATCTCAGCTGCATTTGGGCGGAAGGCGGGGTACACCCTGGACAAGTCGCCACCTCATCGCAGGAATAATATTAATATTTAATAAAATTAATATTTTCCTCTATGTCTGTTCCCTTTTTAACCATGTGGTGTTGGGTAAAAATAAATGAATAAAAACAAAATGAATACACTGTGTTAATATAATCATAACAATAGTCTTATTATATTTATTTAAATAGTTTATACTTTATAGTGATAATAGTGGTATCTTACATACATTATAAGAACCAGCATTTTAGAAACCAGTGATTTTTATTCCAACATTTTTAACTGACAAAAAATATGACCACAAACCAATATTGAAGCTATTCAGTATGTTAT
The DNA here is from genome assembly GCF_033978785.1 of Entelurus aequoreus. Taxonomy (NCBI): domain Eukaryota; kingdom Metazoa; phylum Chordata; class Actinopteri; order Syngnathiformes; family Syngnathidae; genus Entelurus; species Entelurus aequoreus. Next base: position 3,339,126 of record NC_084751.1, read on the forward strand.
TATGAACTTATTTGAGCTATTAGGAGATACAGAATAAGCATCCCAGCACACTTTCTCTTTCGCTCGTCATTTTGTCTGCCAATAATTTGGTTGAAAAGTGAGACACCAGCTGCACTCTGACAATCGATGTCTTAACGCAGCCTGCGCTCTCATTCATGCGTCCGTACTCACACATCCATATTTCTTTTGAAATACGATGTGGCGATGATGGAGCCCCGTTTATTCTCGACGGTGCATTTTGGACGTTCCGCAAAAACCGGAGCATCTGTCCGCTGGCTCGGCCCGCTCGGACCATCTGGATACGACGCCGATGATGTTAATGCACTTCGTGATGAGAAGGGAGAACAACACCTTTGACCTTCCTTAGCCTTTGACCTCTGGGGGGGGTCCGATATGGAGCCACTGATGCTATGGGTTTCCTATATCCAGCATATGCTTTGGCTCGGCCCGATGCGTTAAAAGAAATTCTTCATTTGCGGCGCGCTGTTTTATGTAACCTCGCCTGTGTTGTAAAGATATTTACTTGGCGGGCTTTCTATTTGATTGGAACAAGGACATTGACATTCATATCCATACGGGCGGGATTAGCTACCTGAGCAGAGTGGTGGTGCGTTTACACTCGCCAATCATCACCTTGCATGTGTGTGATGCACAAGGGTGCACTTCCCAGAAGAGCCACTAGGGCAAAAAGAATGGCATGAATGTCAAGCCCACAGGCAATGACTGATCACTTTTGCACGCTGAGATTCAATTACAAATTAGAGTGCACGTCACCTCTGACCTTCGCTTCCTGTATCGCCTTGTAGCTCGGGGCATTTTAATACCAAAAATATATAAGCCTGATGTGTAAAATGAATACCTTTTTAAATGATGTTTTCTTTATTTTAATGAATTTTTTACAATATAAGTCGTAATAGGGCTGTTAGACAAATAAATTGAAATACTACTATAAAAACAAAACAAGGATAAAAGTTGAGGCCTTTAATCCCAGTAAATTGACTCCAATTTATAGCAAAAAAAATTTGGGTTTTAAAAAAGCGTAATTTTTAGCGAATATCGTATTAATATGACTGAAAAATCGGAATTTATGTTGATAATTAAGTTGCAATGTTAATCCCTTTTTAAATGATGTTTTCTTTATTTTAATGAATTTTTTACAATATAAGTCGTAATAGGGCTGTTAGACAAAGAACTTGAAATACTACTATAAAAACAAAACAAGGATAAAAGTTGAGGCCTTTAATCCCAGTAAATTGACTCCAATTTATAGCAAAAAAAATTAGGGTTTTAAAAAAGCGTAATTTTTAGCGAATATCGTATTAATATGACTGAAAAATCGGAATTTATGTTGATAATTAAGTTGCAATGTTAATCCCTTTTTAAATGATGTTTTCTTTATTTTAATGCATTTTTTACAATATAAGTCGTAATAGGGCTGTTAGACAAAGAACTTGAAATACTACTATAAAAACAAAACAAGGATAAAAGTTGAGGCCTTTAATCCCAGTAAATTGACTCCAATTTATAGCAAAAAAAATTAGGGTTTTAAAAAAGCGTAATTTTTAGCGAATATCGTATTAAGTGAAGTCGAGTCATACCAAAGACTATAAAAAATGGGACCCATTACCTTCCTGCTTGGCACTCAGCATCAAGGGTTGGAATTGGGGGTTAAATCACCAAAAATGATTCCGGGGCGCGGCACCGCTGCTGCCCACTGCTCCCCTCACCTCCCAGGGGGTGAACAAGGGGATGGGTCAAATGCAGAGGACACATTTCACCACACCTAGTGTGTGTGTGACAATCATTGGTACTTTAACTTTTAACTTTAATTAATATGACTGAAAAATCGGAATTTATGTTGATAATTAAGTTGCAATGTTAATCCCAGGAACACCATTCCTACCGTCAAGCATGGTGGTGGTAGTATTATGCTCTGGGCCTGTTTTGCCGCCAATGGAACTGGTGCTTTACAGAGAGTAAATGGGACAATGAAAAATGAGGATTACCTCCAAATTCTTCAGGACAACCTAAAATCATCAGCCCGGAGGTTGGGTCTTGGGCGCAGTTGGGTGTTCCAACAGGACAATGACCCCAAAACACACGTCAAAAGTGGTAAAGGAATGGCTAAATCAGGCTAGAATTAAGGTTTTAGAATGGCCTTCCCAAAGTCCTCACTTTGAAATGAAAGAAATTAAGAAATTAAAAAATATAACATTGTGTTGTTGCAAGTAAAATGTTGGAATTTTGACCCCAAAAAATGTATTCAAAATACAAATAAATGTACTATGTGAATCCATTTTTTTGTGTTTTTTTTAGGATAATATTTTAGTGCCAGTTTTCATTTCACAATTGAAAAAAAAAAAGTGTTTAAGCATAGAGCCATTATACCAAAAAAGTGAGACATTTCAAGAGAATAACATTGTGTTGTCGTGAGGAAAACCTCACAAATTTTATGACATGAAGTTGTAATTTGGCACAAATAGAAATAGTTGATATGTGAATTAAACCGGCAGATTTTATGAGAATACATTTATAATGCTAGATTTCATTTCAAAATGGAAAAAAATAAGCATACTTTTAAGCATAAAGCCAACAAAAAAGTGAGGACTTTCAAGAGATTAACAAGAACAATGTTGTAATTTTATGACACAAAGTTATTTTCCACATATAGAAAAAAATATTTGTGAATCAAACCATTTTTTGAGATTTTATAAGAGTAAAGTTTTAATGCCAGTTTTAATTACATAATGGAAAAAAAAAAGCGTAATTTTTTCGGACAATATCCTCTGAATTAATTTTTACAATAAAATCGTAAATTGACTCCAATGATATAGTAATATTAAGTTAGAATATTATAACAATAAAGTTCTATAGCAAAAAAAATTAGGGTTTTAAAAAAGCGTAATTTTTAGTGAATATCGTATTAATATGACTGAAAAATCAGAATTTATGTTGAGAATTAAGTTGCAATGTTACAACAATAATGTCCTGATGCAGCTATACAAGATATTATAATAAAAGCAAGAACAATAATAACAATAAATAGCGATAATATATTTATAATACAAAGGCATATACAAAAATATAAAAGTAAAATGCTACAAAAATAAAGTCTTGATTTGAATGAATTCTAAAAAATAATAATTGCAAAAACCTGATGAAAAGAGTGATATTTAAATCATCATATTGTGACAAAAATATACGCATTTTCTTTATTTTCATGACTATTTACATAGTAGATTGTCACTGAAGGCATCAAAACTATGAATGAACACATGTGGAGTTATGTACTTAACAAAAAAAAGGTGAAATAATTGAAAACATGTTTTATATTCTAGTTTCTTCAAAATAGCCACCTTTTGCTCTGATTACTGCTCTGCACACTCTTGGCATTCTCTGGATGGGCTTCAAGAGGTAGTCACCTGAAATGGTTTTCACTTCACAGGTGTCACAGTTTTGATGCCTCAGTGATTTTATTGAATTCTAAAAAATAATAATTGCAAAAATCCGATGAAAAGAGTGATATTTAAATCATCATATTGTGACAAAAATATACGCGTTTTTCTTTATTTTCATGACTATTTACATTGTAGATTGTCACTGAAGGCATCAAAACTATGAATGAACACATGTGGAGTTATGTACTTAACAAAAAAAGGTGAAATAACCAAAAACATGTTTTATATTCTAGTTTCTTCAAAATAGCCACCATTTGCTCTGATTATTGCTTTGCACACTCTTGGCATTCTCTGGATGGGCTTCAAGAGGTAGTCACCTGGTTTTCACTTCACAGGTGTCATAGTTTTGATGCCTCAGTGATTTTAATGAATTCTAAAAAATAATAATTGCAAAAATCTGATGAAAAGAGTGATATTTAAATCATCATATTGTGACACAAATATACGCATTTTCATGACTATTTACATTGTAGATTGTCACTGAAGGCATCAAAACTATGAATGAACACATGTGGAGTTATGTACTTAACACAAAAAAGGTGAAATAATTGAAAACATGTTTTATATTCTAGTTTCTTCAAAATAGCCACCTTTTGCTCTGATTACTGCTCTGCACACTCTTGGCATTCTCTGGATGGGCTTCAAGAGGTAGTCACCTGAAATGGTTTTCACTTCACAGGTGTCATAGTTTTGATGCCTCAGTGATTTTAATTAATTGTAAAAAATAATAATTGCAAAAATCTGATGAAAAGAGTGATATTTAAATCATCATATTGTGACAAAAATATACACATTTTCATGACTATTTATATTGTAGATTGTCACTGAAGGCATCAAAACTATGAATGAACACATGTAGAGTTATGTACTTAACAAAAAAAAAGGTGAAATAATCGAAAACATGTTTTATATTCTAGTTTCTTCAAAATAGCCACCATTTGCTCTGATTATTGCTTTGCACACTCTTGGCATTCTCTGGATGGGCTACAAGAGGTAGTCACCTGGTTTTCACTTCACAGGTGTCATAGTTTTGATGCCTCAGTGATTTTAATGAATTCTAAAAAATAATAATTGCAAAAATCTGATGAAAAGAGTAATATTTAAATCATCATATTGTGACACAAATATACGCATTTTCATGACTATTTACATTGTAGATTGTCACTGAAGGCATCGAAACTATGAATGAACACATGTGGAGTTATGTACTTAACAAAAAAAAGGTGAAATAACTGAAAACATGTTTTATATTCTAGTTTCTTCAAAATAGCCACCCTTTGCTCTGATTACGGCTTTGCACACTCTTGGCATTCTCTGGATGGGCTTCAAGAGGTAGTCACCTGAAATGGTTTTCACTTCACAGGTGTCATAGTTGTGATGCCTACAATGTAAATAGTCATAAAAATAAAGAAAACGCAATGAAATGAGAAGGTGTGTCCAAACTTCTGGCTTGTACTGTATATGTAAATAAATACACACTATTTGATCTTATTTTTCCCGATTTGACCTAATATACAGAACTCTCGTCTGACTAGAAAAAACTGAAACGGCATTCAACCAGAATGAATGTTTATTTCCTTTGAGCGCGGATGGAAATAAATAACCGTACTTTTACGCGATGGTGAAACACCCTGCTGGTGCGCTCCCGCACTGCACACTCGCTGTGTCGGCGAGATGAAGACATCAAGAAAACTAACGTGAGAGCTTCCGCTCGGGATAATAAAAGTCCGGGGGTGCGCATTCCCAGTCATCCGAGCGCTTCCGTGTGCTAAACATTGACCTTGTGACCTCTGCTCATGACCCCTGACCCGTGATGTTGACCCCCTCGCGCAGGAGGATGACTCTCTTGTATATCTCAGCTGGCCGGCTCCATTGACTACCTGCCAGGCACCTGCTCTGAGAAATGAAGCCAAGGCGAATGTCTCTCTGGGGAGCCCTTTTTGGGCTGGGGGGGGGGGGCTTGACAACAAGACCTCAGACTCATACCCCCCCTAACCCCCCGTCCCACCCACCCCCACTCACATGTGAATGGGCTTTGAGTAGCCCTGGTAAACCAATCTCCCTAATTATCTATTGAAAGAACATTCTTTTTCCCTGCCACGTCATTACCTTCATCCCCATTGGCCAAAAGTAACGCGGAGGAAGTGGGGAAAAAAATAAAAAAAATAAAAAGACGCGTGCAAAAGAGTGCTAATTTTTCCTGCTTTCGTTTAGCATGATTGGGGGTCAAGGGGGGGTGCGGGCTGGGACATAAATCCAGAATATGGGGTGCAGGTCAAGGCAGTGAAGAGATATTAAACATGAACGTGTGCATTATACTCCAATTATGGAGCATGCCGGGTCACATGGGGACCTGCTTCACGTCTACACTTCAGTCCTCAACAAATGTTTTTTTCGGAACATAGCAAGTGTGAAAAGAAGAATTAAATACATCACATTTGAAAAGTGAAGGCGTGTCCCTTTCCACTGCATTCTGTACTTTTGTTTTTGTTGTTTTAGGGGCAGACACACGTGTAGTGGCTTCACTATCTTCCCAACTTTGGTGGGCGGAACCTCAACATTTTCCCAAATAGGTGCTCATTGAACTGGATTCTCACAGGGTTTGCTGACTTGTCATTGTGTTTTCTCTCTCAGGCCAACACGGAGACGCTAATGCATGCTTTTATTTACAGATGTTCGATAATGGCTTTTTTGCCGATATTCCGATATTGTCCAACTCTTAATTACCGATTCCGATATCAACCGATACCGATATATACAGTCGTGGAATTAACACATTATTATGCCTAATTTTGTTGTGATGCCCCGCTGGATGCATTAAACCAGGGTGTCCAAAGTGCGGCCCGGGGGCCATTTGCGGCCCGCGGCTAATTGTTTACCGGCCCGCCACACGTTCTGGAAATACTATTGTAAAAATAAAAAAGAACATTAAAAAAAGTGGAATCAGGTGAAATCTAACGAGAAAAAGTTGCAATGTTGACACAAAAGCTGCCATGCAGGCTGTTTTTTTTTCTTTTGTCTTTCTTCATTTTTCTTTTTTTTGCCATTGCTCAAAAAAAAAAAAAAAAAAAAAAAAAATCCATGTTATAATGAATTATTTTCAGGGCTCCAATTACTTCAAATATTTCACTTTAAAATGTTTTATGTGGTAAATATTGCATATATTGTGTAGTAGCCATATAAAAACATCAAAGTTTTCTTTGACAAAAGCGCATAAAACAAACAAAATAATAGTTCCAGCATAAAATCGACAGATGTATCTGAAGAGGATCTCGTAACTTAAGTGTTGAAAGTAAAAGAAAAACCTAATAAAAATGTATCACTTTATGAGTGGGGCACCTTTTGGATCTCAAATATATTTTGTGATTTTTTATTTTTTCACTGTGATTACTCACAAATATTAAATAATTAAAATCAATGGTGTCCTGCATTATTGATTTTTAGGGCTCTAATTACTAAATACTGCATATTTCAGTTTTACTATAAAAAAAACTAAGTTGTTTTTTTACAGAAAAGCCATAAAACATTTTTTTTAATTTGTTTTACTTTATATCAGCTTGAAGTTGATATAGAGATTTTTCTGTAAGCGTTAAATAATTTAAAAAAAATAATAATCTGACTTATTTTTAACATTTTAATGACTGAGACCCTTTATGGTCCCGGGACCCCTAAAGGTAAAATAAATAAAAAATGCATATATTTTGTTATGGTTTGAAAATGAAAAATATAAAAATGGCCCCCACATGCTTTAAGTTTTCCGTGTGCGGCCCTCAGTGGAAAAAGTTTGGATACACCTGCATTAAACAATGTAACAAGGTTTTTCAAAATAAATCAACTCAAGTTATGGAAAAAAATGCCAACATGGCACTGCCATATTTATAATGGAAGTCACAAAGTGCATTATTCTTTTTAACATGCCTCAAAACAGCAGCTCGGAATTTGGGACATGCTCTCCCTGACAGAGCATGAGGAGGTTGAGGTGGGCGAGGTTGGGGGAGGAGGTGCGGGGTTGAGGTGGGGGGGTATGTGGTAGCGGTGGGTGTATATTGTAGCGTCCAGGAAGAGTCAGTGCTGCAAGGGGTTCTGGGTATTTGTTCTGTTGTGTTTATGTTGTGTTACGGTGCGGATGTTCTCCCGAAATGTGTTTGTCATTCTCGTTTGGTGTGGGTTCACAGTGTGGCACATATTTGTAACAGTGTTAAAGTTGTTTATACGGCTACCCTCAGTGTGACCTGTATGGCTGTTGACCAAGTATGCCTTGCATTCACTTGTGTGTGTGAAAAGCCGTAGAAATTACGTGACTGGGCCGGCACGCAAAGGCAGTGCCTTTAAGGTTTATTGGAGCTCCGTACTTCTCCCTACGTCCGTGTACACAGCGGCGTTTGAAAAAGTCATACATTTTACTTTTTGAAACCGATACAGATAATTTTGAAACCGATACCGATAATAATTACTTATCGGCCGATAATATCGGCAGTCCGATATTATCGGACATCTCTACTTTAATTACAACTCGGATAGAATATTGTAATGCCCTCCTTTCTGGTCTTCCTAAAAAGGTTATGGCACCTTTACAACTAAACAAAATTCAACTTCCCGTGTTCAGAAGGCGGTCCCACATTACACCAGTTTTAAAATCTCGGCATTAGCTACCTGCGTGTTTCAGGATCAATTTTAAGGTTCTTCTTAAGGTTTATAAATGTTTAACGGTATTGGGCATTCCTCTCTATGGCGGCATAGCTCGGTAGGTAGAGCGGCCATGCCAGCAACTTGAGGGTTCCAGGTTCGATCCCCACTTCAAAATCATCAGCCCGGAGGTTGGGTCTTGGGCGCAGTTGGGTGTTCCAACAGGACAATGACCCCAAACACATGTCAAAAGTGGTAAAGGAATGGCTAGAATTAAGGTTTTAGAATGGCCTTCCCAAAGTCCTGACTTAAACGTGTGGACAATGCTGAAGAAACAAGTCCATGTCAGAAAACCAACACATTTAGCTGAACTGTACCAATTTTGTCAAGAGGAGTGGTCAAAAATTCAACCAGAAGCTGTGGATGGCTACCAAAAGCGCCTTATTGCAGTGAAATTTGCCAAGGGACATGTAAGCAAATATTAAAGGCCTACTGAAAGCCACTACTACCGACCACGCAGTCTGATAGTTTATATATAAATGATGAAATCTTAACATTGCAACACATGCCAATACGGCCGGGTTAACTTATAAAGTGCAATTTTAAATTTCCCGCAAAACTTCCGGTTGAAAAAGTCTAGGTATGATGACGTATGCGCGTGACGTCGATGGTTGAAACGGAAGTATTCGGACACATTGTATCACAATACAAACAGCTCTGTTTTCATCGCAACATTCCACGGTATTCTGGACATCTGTGTTGGTGAATCTTTTGCAATTTGTGTAATGAACAATGGAGACTGCAAAGAAGAAAGCTGTAGGTGGGATCGGTGTATTAGCGGCTGGCTGCAGCAACACAACCAGGAGGACTTAGTTGGATAGCAGACGCGCTACCGTGACTACAGCTTTGGCTTCCAAACATTTGATCGCTTGCCCGTACATGCGTGTCGCTATGTGCATGTCACGTACGTAACTTTGGGGAAATATATGTTTCTTGCCGACTCTGATGGCGGCCGGGGTGTCGTCGAAAGCTACAACGCCCGCCGCCGCACCGCTGTCCTCACCTTGACTTCCTCCGTCTCCAGGCCGCCGACCGCATCGATGATCGGGTGAAGAAGTCCTTCGTCGCGCCGTCGATCACTGGAACGCAGGTGAGCATGGGTCGTGATGAGCAGATGAGAGCTGGCGCAGGTGGATAGCTAATGTTTTTAGCATAGCTCTGTCGAGGTCCCGTAGCTAAGTTAGCTTCAATGGCGTCGTTAGCAACAGCATTGTTAAGCGTTGCCAGGCTGGAAAGCATTAACCGTGTAGTTGCAGGTCCATGGTTTAATAGTATTGTTGATCTTCTGTCTATCCTTCCAGTCAGGGGCTTATTTCTTTTGTTTCTATCTGCAGTTAAGCCCGATGCTATCACGTTAGCTCCGTAGCTAAAGTGTTTCGCCGATGTATTGTCGTGGAGATAAAAGTCACTGTGAATGTCCATTTCGCGTTCTCGACTCTCATTTTCAAGAGGATATAGTATCCCAGGTGGTTTGAAATACAAATCCGTGATCCACAATAGAAAAAGGAGAGAGTGTGGAATCCAATGTACCTAAGCTACGGTCAGAGCGAAAAAAGATACATCCTGCACTGCACTCTAGTCCTTCACTCTTACGTTCCTCATCCACGAATCTTTCATCCTGGCTCAAATTAATGGGGAAATCGTCGCTTTCTCGGTCCGAATCGCTCTCGCTGCTGGTGTAAACAACGGGGAAATGTGAGGAGCCTTTCAACCTGCGACGTCACGCTACTTCCGGTACAGGCAAGGCTTTTTTTTATCAGCGACCAAAAGTTGCGAACTTTATCGTCGATGTTCTCTACTAAAATCTTTCAGCAAAAATATGGCAATATCGCGAAATGATCAAGTATGACACATAGAATGGATCTGCTATCCCCGTTTAAATAAAAAAAAAATCATTTCAGTAGGCCTTTAACATTTCTGTATGTATACTTTTGACCCAGCATATTTGCTCACATTTTCAGTAGACTCATAATAAATTCATAAAATTAATGTTTTTTGTGACCAACATATGTGCTCCAATCACTCTATCTAAAAAAAAATAAGAGTTGTAGAAATGATTGGAAACTCAAGACAACCATGACATTATGTTCTTTACAAGTGTATGTAAACTTTTGACCACGACTGTATATCACTCATAAATTGACATTTTACATGCGCCTTTTCAGACATAAGGTGAAACGTGGCCCTATGCACAGCGCGTAAATATGAAATGTTCACATCTTTACTTGGTGTTTTGCCGGCCTTGAGTGTCATCATCATCATCTTTTCCACGAATGCTTTTAGAAGTAGCCCCAAAACAAATTCTCACCCCAGCGTGAAGACGTCTTTTGAATAAGTCTTCTCTGAAAGCAATTTTTTTCTTCTCCTCCAGCCTGAAAACGCCGTCCGTGAAGAGCGCCGTTTGGCCACACTCAGGCAAATTGCCTGAGAGGGCATTCATGCCGTGCCTTATTTCTGGCCGCACGGCGGGTCAAGAGCGAGCAGATAGCGGCTCAAGAGGAAGATCTATCGACCAAGCACTCCAGGCCGCCGTGTGCCCCCCCCCCGGGAGATAAAGTTTGCCTTTGAAATTAAATTTAGCAGCCGAGTCTTTTTAATGTCTCGAGTTCGTGCCTATTAGTTTTTATTGTCTTACCGTGCTTGACTCGGCGCGTAAATCAAAAGCCATATAAATCAGCGTGTTATGATATTTACACGCAAAGAAAACATGTGTCGGTCCGTTCAGATGAAGCGTTTCTGCAGGGGGAACAAAAACCGTCCGACTTATGACCTCATGCGGGGGCCTGAACTGTATCACCCCGCAGTATTTACTCTTACGTCCCAATGCACCGTTGTTGACTTTAAGGCCTTCTTTTAAACGTCAAAAGCTTCCAGAAAATAAGCCATGTCTAAAACTTTTATATGCATTTTGTGCATGCAATGTACTGTAAAAAACAAAAGTTATAAATTCTACGGTAAAAGATACATACAAGAATTTTATAGTAACATTTTTATACCAAATAACTATCAATGGAAAAATGGCAACCCTTTCATTTTTCCAGTAAAATTCTGCAGACTAAGCTGCCAGTTTTACTGTAATTGATTTTGTTGTTACTAGGATTGTACGGTATAAGTATAGTACCACGATACTAATGAATCATATTCAAGTACCGGTCCGGTGGAGCTACACCTAACATCCACTGTAATGATACCAAGTACAGGAGCGTATCTATTTGATACTATTATGAATACGTCGGCATTTTTTGGCATCACAAAATTTTCTTTCGTTTAAAAAAAAAAAAGTATATTATGTTTATAAAGTCAGGAAATATGTCCCTGGACACATGAGGACTTTGAATATGACTAATGTATGATCCTGTAACTACTTGGTATTGGATTGATGCCCAAATTTGTGGTATCATCCAAAACTAATGTAAAGTATCCAAACATAAGAATAAATGATTAATATATTTTAACAGAAGTGTAGATAGAACATGTTAAAAGAGAAAGTAAGCAGATATTAACAGTAAATGAACAAGTAGATGAATAATTCATTTTCTACCACTTGTCCTTAATAATGTTGACAAAATAATAGAAGTTATCAATTCTACGGTAAAAGATACATACAAGAATTTTATAGTAACATTTTTATACCAAATAACTATCAATGGAAAAATGGCAACCCTTTCATTTTTCCAGTAAAATTCTGCAGACTAAGTTGCCAGTTTTACTGTAATTGATTTTGTTGTTACTAGGATTGTACGGTATAAGTATAGTACCGCGATACTAATGAATCATATTCAAGTACCGGTCCGGTGGAGCTACACCTAACATCCACTGTAATGATACCAAGTACAGGAGCGTATCTATTTGATACTATTATGAATACGTCGGCATTTTTTGGCATCACAAAATCTTCTTTCGTTTAAAAAAAAAAAAGTATATTATGTTTATAAACTCAGGAAATATGTCCCTGGACACATGAGGATTTTGAATATGACCAATGTATGATCCTGTAACTACTTGATATTGGATTGATGCCCAAATTTGTGGTATCATCCAAAACTAATGTAAAGTATCCAAACAGAAGAATAAATGATTAATATATTTTAACAGAAGTGTAGATAGAACATGTTAAGAGAGAAAGTAAGCAGATATTAACAGTAAATGAACAAGTAGATGAATAATTCATTTTCTACCAATTGTCCTTAATAATGTTGACAAAATAATAGAAGTTATCAATTCTACGGTAAAAGATACATACAAGAATTTTATAGTAACATTTTTATACCAAATAACTATCAATGGAAAAATGGCAACCCTTTCATTTTTCCAGTAAAATTCTGCAGACTAAGTTGCCAGTTTTACTGTAATTGATTTTGTTGTTACTAGGATTGTACGGTATAAGTATAGTACCGCGATACTAATGAATCATATTCAAGTACCGGTCCGGTGGAGCTACACCTAACATCCACTGTAATGATACCAAGTACAGGAGCGTATCTATTTGATACTATTATGAATACGTCGGCATTTTTTGGCATCACAAAATCTTCTTTCGTTTAAAAAAAAAAAAGTATATTATGTTTATAAAGTCAGGAAATATGTCCCTGGACACATGAGGATTTTGAATATGACCAATGTATGATCCTGTAACTACTTGGTATTGGATTGATGCCCAAATTTGTGGTATCATCCAAAACTAATGTAAAGTATCCAAACATAAGAATAAATTATTAATATATTTTAACAGAAGTGTAGATAGAACATGTTAAAAGAGAAAGTAAGCAGATATTAACAGAAAATGAACAAGTAGATGAATAATTCATTTTCTACCACTTGTCCTTAATAATGTTGACAAAATAATAGAATGGAAAATGACACAATATGTTACTGCATATGTCAGCAGCTAAATTAGCAGTCTTTGTTTGTTTACTTACTACTAAAAGACAAGTTGTCTTGTATGTTCACTTTTTTATTTAAGGACAAACTTGCAATAATACATTTTTTGTTAAAATAAAGCCAATAATGCATTTTTTTGTGGTCCCCTTTATTTAGAAAAGTACCGAAAAGTATCAAAATTATTTTTTTACCAGTACCAAAATGTTGGCATTAGGACAACACTAGTTGTTACTAAGGTGCGATACTGCGGCTGTTATTTTTACAGTAAAATTCTGCAGGCTAAACTACCAGTTTTACTGTAAATTATTTTGTTGTTACTAAGATTGTACGGTATAAGTATAGTACCGTGATACTAATGAATCATATTCGGTACTATACCGCCTCTGAAAAGTACCGGTCCGGTGGATCTATACCTAACATCCACTGTAATGATACCAAGTACAGGAGCGTATCTAGTCGACACTCACAAAATCTTGTGTATTATGTTTATAAACTCAGGAAATATGTCCCTAGACACATGAGGACTTTGAATATGAACAATATAATATTAGGGATGATGTTTGATAAGAAATTATTGAGTTCGAGCCCATTATCGAATCCTCTTATTGAACCGATTCCTTATCGATTCTCTTATCGAATCCAGATAGGTTGTTGTATATGGAAAAAACCACAATATTTGGTATAACAAAAGCTCACTTTTATTTTATAAGAATAAAATAAAATGAATAAATAAATATTGACTGTTACCCCCCTAAAATAATAAAATAAATACAAAATTGACTGTTGTTACCCAAAGTATATTAAGTGGGTATTTTCAGAAAAACAAATATATACAGTAACACAAAAACAACCTATCTCTGTGATCACTATAGGTGAATAGCCATGCCTTGAGGCGTTTTTTCCAGTCCATTATTTTTGCTGCTTGTGTTACATCACAGGAAATTACGTAACTCAGTCATTTCCTGTGATGTCCCACAGGGCATTTCTTGTGGGACGGAATTCGTTCCCAGGGATTCGAATAAAGAACCAACTATTTTTCTTTTCTATAGTGGCCTCGATAACGGGAACCGGTTCTCAAAAATAATTCGAGTCCATGGAATCCGTTCTTTTTTTATCGAACGGTTCTTTTCTTATCGAACAACCGGAATAACCGGTTTCGAACATCATCCCTATATAATATACAATAACAAATATGTTAATACTAACAACACAGATTTGTCTTTAAAAGTTAAAGTTAAAGTACCAATGACAGTCACAACACACTAGGTGTGGTGAAATTATCCTCTGCATTTGACCCATCACCCTTGATCCCCCCCTGGGAGGTGAGGGGAGCAGTGAGCAGCAGCGGTGGCAGCGCCCAGGGAATCATTTTGGTGATTTAACCCTTAATTCCAACCCTTGATGCTGAGTGCCAAGCAGGGAGGTAATGGGTCCCATTTTTATAGTCTTTGGTATGACTCGGGCCGGGATTTGAACTCACGACCTACCACCTAGCGCTTGGTTTAACGTCATTTTCCTTGCTTCCCGGCGTGTGGTTAAGAGACACTGTTGTGTTTGGATGGAGACAGGTGTGGACAATATTGGGAGACACACTAAAAGTATAACCACAAGGCCACTGAGCAGGTGGCCTTAAATATGTGGGGGGGGGAAAAAAAAGTGAAATATGTGAAAAAATTGTGTAACATGTTTTTGGCCACTTAAAAAAAATCCTGCATCATAGCCAATTATGCAAATTTTACAATGACATCATTTTGACTCCGCTCCTTAGCTACACCCTCGCTGCCACAAATAGATTGTGGCATCATTTTGGTTTGCAGGTGCAATTTTGGGGAGTAATTTGCAGTCATTTTTGAATGTATATCTACCCTGTAAAGTTCTGACAGGGACTGCGTTTGATTTCGTCTGTAGAAAATTCCGCGAGCCAAGAAGAAAATGAGCAACAGGCGGCCAATGCCCCCCCCAGACCCCCTGGGCCGCACTTTGGACACCCCTGTCATACGACAACCCGCAGTCCTAGTTGATCCCCCCCCACTTCTGACCTCCGACGCCATCAGTCTCCTCGGTGGAAACACAACTCGCAATGTGACGACTTTCTCAGCAGCTGCGTCGCCGGCGCGGTTTCCTGTCAGGAACGATAAGCGAGGCGCTCTCTTTCCCTCTGATGGGAGCCCCCCCTGTGGGGTTTGTCGCCTTCTTGAGCGCGACACCAGGCCGCTTGACATGGCAGCACTCGTGCTTTTTTTCCACTTTGGCCTTTAAACGTGCGACAGTAAATACGCAGGGCGGAGACGGCGGCCTTTGGCTTGATGTGTTTTTATGCTCCTTATAGGACCTTCTTTCATGTGCATAAATACAGTAATTATACTGGAGGTGCACACAAACCACAATAGTACTACTCTCTGTAGTATTTGAAAATACAACTCAAAGAAAGAATAATAATAATAATACTATGTAATAATAATAATCAAATTTATACAGACATTTTCTAGATACTGAACAAAACCGAAGAAAAACAATACATGTATTCTAAGTAAAATAAAAATAAAAATAATAAAATAAATAATTCAATAAATAAATAAATCATACAAAGCTTTAGCTTTCTGTGAGCTTATTGACACACTTGTGTTGTCCTGGCTGTGCAGCATTCAGGTACATATTCATACTGTTAAAATAATAACAGAAAAAGGTAAATCCATATTTTGACCACATCCAGTGTACCAGTAAAAACTAAGTAAATACATACATATATATTTGCATCATAGGAAACATTTGAAAAAGATAATTATAGACTGATAAATATTTTGGAAATATATATTTTTATTAGTTTATATTTAATCTAAGATGCCAGTGAAGGAATTACATTTAAATAAACAGTATGATTGTTAAATACATATTTTAATTATTATAATTTTTTTTTTTAGAAATTATGCACATTTTTATACTACTAGATTAACCCTATAAATCAGAGCTGGGCAAATGTTTTGACATTGAGAGAAAAAATGTGTCTAGGGGGCCAATGTGTATGTGTGTATAAATGATATATACACATTTAGCTATTAAAAACCTGTTGTACAGTATGTGTGTTTGGGTCCCTTTTTTTTTAGGAACACTAATACCAAAAGTCACAATGTCTGATAGACTTCTAAAAAAAGTTATAACAGACCACCTCAAAAAAAGCAGAGTGGAATTTTAGTTTTTTACTGAATGAGACACCTAAAATGTACATTAAAATAAAGACAGAGGGATTTACAATATAAACTATGAACAATAAAACACTGAATATTAACAACATATGAACATCTTTTACTTCTCAGACCAGCTCCTCCATAGTTGTGTATATTTTACAATCAAGCAAAACACAACAAAAATGTAAAAAAACCTGTAAAATATGAAAGCAAAGTGTAATAAACACCTACAATATGATATATTATCATGTCAAAAATAATAAAATAAATAATTCAATAAATAAATCATTCATACATAGTGTTGCTTTAGCTAATACAAGACTATTTGTGTTGGATGGGGTTTTAAGTGCAAGAGTTCTGTAAATATTCTAATAATATTAGTTTTTATTTGTTTTTAAACAGGATCCTCTCGCTGTGTATGGTATTAAATCAATGCTACCGTTGTGTGTGTGTGTGTGTGTTTGCTTGTGTTTACTCTAAGTCCAAATGATTCACTAAGTGTTGGAATTCCAGACAAAGTTTTTTTTTTCTTTTTTTTTTTCCTTTTCATCTTTCATGTCAGTCTCACGTCTGTTGAAGAGGGATATATTTTAAAAAGCTTGATCCTCTCCATGCTTTGTCAGAGACTTAATGAATCCCAGTCCTCTTGGGCAATATTTCAACTTGGGGGGAAAACAAAAAAAAAAAAAAGTAGATTAAGATGAATTTTTTTAGTATGGGGTGGTTAAAAAACACTTGAGTACATGTCACGTGCCCCCGCGACTCTTTTTCGCATTAAACGCATTCCAGTAGTCGCAGTCAGAAAATGTTTGTTATGTTTGCTCACAGGAGGAATCAGACGCTCTTATTATGGTCTCACTTTTAGCTGTGGGACACTGTCTCGCCCTTTGACCTCCTCCAAGGGCCGCATGGGGGGCTCGAGAGAACTTCCCTCTCCGAGTGTGTGCAGACAGAGGTGGGGCGTGAGTGATGACACCGACGATGTAATCCCACTGACATCTGCTTTTAATCTGCAACATGAAAAAGTCACTGCTGTGACCCCCATAGACACACAAAAAACCCATCCTTTGCTCCTTTCACCTCTGTAGACGCTGCTCGGGATCCAGTTACCGCACTGCAAATTCACTATCAAATATACATGAGTGCACTTTCATGGTGAGGGGGTCAAGAGTTTTTGGCCCTCAAGGCTGGTATTTGTTGTCAAAGAACAAAAGCATAAATTTACGTCCTAATTTTGTGACGTTACTCAAATATTCTAGACCAAATTCCATTTCCTAGGTTGCATACATTGAACATGGTTAAATTCTGCTGGATTTACCATCTTGGATTTCACCAAAAGCTTCTAAAATATGCCTAAAAGAGTAGCTATTGTGACATATTTCATGATGTACAGTAACTTTAAATATTCTAAAAAAAAATCCAGTTTCCTAGGTTGAATACATCGATAATGGTTCAATTCTGCTGGATTTACCATCTTGGATTTCCCCAAAAGCTTCTAAAATATGCTTAAAAGAGTAGCTATTGTGACATATTTCATGACGAACAGTAACTCAAATATTGTAAAAAAATGTAGTTTCCTAGGTTGAATGTATCGATAATAGTTCAATTCTGCTAGATTTACCATCTTGGATTTCACTAAAAGCTTCTAAAATATGCTTTAAAGAGTAGCTGTTGTGACATATTTCATGACGTACAGTAACTCAAATATTTAAAAAAAAATAAAAATGTCCTAGTTTGAATATATCGATAATAGTTCAATTCTGCTGGGTTTACCATCTTGGATTTCACCAAAAGCTTCTAAAATATGCTTAAAAGAGTAGCTATTGTGACATATTTCATGACATACAGTAAGTCAAATATTGTAAAAAAAATTTAGTTTCCTAGGTTGAATGTATCGATAATAGTTCAATTCTGCTGGATATACCATCTTGGATTTCACCAAAAGCTTCTAAAATATGCTTTAAAGAGTAGCTGTTGTGACATATTTCATGACGTACAGTAACTCAAATATTTAAAAAAAAATACATTTCCTAGGTTGAATACAACGATAATAGTTCAATTGGGCTGGATTTACCATCTTGGATATCACCAAAAGCTTCTAAAATATGCCTAAAAGAGTAGCTATTGTGACATATTTCATGACCTACAGTAAGTCAAATATTGTAAAAAAATTTAGTTTCCGAGGTTGAATGTATCGATAATAGTTCAATTCTGCTGGATTTACCATCTTGGATTTCACCAAAAGCTTCTAAAATATGCTTTAAAGAGTAGCTAGTGTGACATATTTCATGACGTACAGTAACTAAAATATTCTAAAAAAAATTAAATTTCCTAGGTTGAATACAACGATAATAGTTCAATTGGGCTGGATTTACCATCTTGGATTTCACCAAAAGCTCCTAAAATATGCTTTAAAGAGTAGCTGTTGTGACATATTTCATGACGTACAGTAACTCAAATATTTAAAAAAAATAAAAATGTCCTAGTTTGAATATATCGATAATAGTTCAATTCTGCTGGATTTACCATCTTGGATTTCACCAAAAGCTTCTAAAATATGCTTTAAAGAGTAGCTAGTGTGACATATTTCATGACGTACAGTAACTAAAATATTCTAAAAAAAATTACATTTCCTAGGTTGAATACAACGATAATAGTTCAATTGGGCTGGATTTACCATCTTGGATATCACCAAAAGCTTCTAAAATATGCTTAAAAGAGTAGCTATTGTGGCATATTTCATGACGTACAGTAACTCAAATATTCTAAAAAAAATTCATTTTCCTAGGTTGAATACATCGGTAATGGTTCAATTCTGCTGGATTTACCATCTTGGATTTCCCCAAAAGCTTCTAAAATATGCTTAAAAGAGTAGCTATTGTGACATATTTCATGACGTACAGTAAGTCAAATATTGTAAAAAAATTTAGTTTCCGAGGTTGAATGTATCGATAATAGTTCAATTCTGCTGGATTTACCATCTTGGATTTCACCAAAAGCTTCTAAAATATGCTTTAAAGAGTAGCTGTTGTGACATATTTCATGACGTACAGTAACTCAAATATTTAAAAAAAATAAAAATGTCCTAGTTTGAATATATCGATAATAGTTCAATTCTGCTGGGTTTACCATCTTGGATTTCCCCAAAAGCTTCTAAAATATGCTTAAAAGAGTAGCTATTGTGACATATTTCATGACGTACAGTAAGTCAAATATTGTAAAAAAATTTAGTTTCCGAGGTTGAATGTATCGATAATAGTTCAATTCTGCTGGATTTACCATCTTGGATTTCACCAAAAGCTTCTAAAATATGCCTAAAAGAGTAGCTATTGTGGCATATTTCATGACGTACAGTAACTCAAATATTCTAAAAAAAATTCATTTTCCTAGGTTGAATACATCGGTAATGGTTCAATTCTGCTGGATTTACCATCTTGGATTTCCCCAAAAGCTTCTAAAATATGCTTAAAAGAGTAGCTATTGTGACATATTTCATGACGTACAGTAAGTCAAATATTGTAAAAAAATTTAGTTTCCGAGGTTGAATGTATCGATAATAGTTCAATTCTGCTGGATTTACCATCTTGGATTTCACCAAAAGCTTCTAAAATATGCTTTAAAGAGTAGCTGTTGTGACATATTTCATGACGTACAGTAACTCAAATATTTAAAAAAAATAAAAATGTCCTAGTTTGAATATATCGATAATAGTTCAATTCTGCTGGGTTTACCATCTTGGATTTCCCCAAAAGCTTCTAAAATATGCTTAAAAGAGTAGCTATTGTGACATATTTCATGACGTACAGTAAGTCAAATATTGTAAAAAAATGTAGTTTCCGAGGTTGAATGTATCGATAATAGTTCAATTCTGCTGGATTTACCATCTTGGATTTCACCAAAAGCTTCTAAAATATGCCTAAAAGAGTAGCTATTGTGGCATATTTCATGACGTATAGTAACTCAAATATTCTAAAAAAAATTCATTTTCCTAGGTTGAATACATCGGTAATAGTTCAATTGAGCTGGATTTACCATCTTGGATTTCCCCAAAAGCTTCTAAAATATGCTTAAAAGAGTAGCTATTGTGACATATTTCATGACGTACAGTAAGTCAAATATTGTAAAAAAATTCATTTTCCTAGGTTGAATACATCGATAATGGTTCAATTCTGCTGGATTTACCATCTTGGATTTCCCCAAAAGCTTCTAAAATATGCTTAAAAGAGTAGCTATTGTGACATATTTCATGACGAACAGTAAGTCAAATATTGTAAAAAAATTTAGTTTCCTAGGTTGAATGTATCGATAATAGTTCAATTCTGCTGGATTTACCATCTTGGATTTCCCCAAAAGCTTCTAAAATATGCTTTAAAGAGTAGCTGTTGTGACATATTTCATGACGTACAGTAACTAAAATATTTAAAAAAAATAAAAATGTCCTAGTTTGAATATATCGATAATAGTTTAATTCTGCTGGGTTTACCATCTTGGATTTCACCAAAAGCTTCTAAAATATGCTTAAAAGAGTAGCTATTGTGACATATTTCATGACGTACAGTAACTCAAATATTCTAAAACAAATTCCCTTTCGTAGGTTGAATACATCGATAACTATTATATTCTGCTGGATTTACCATCTTGGATTTCACCAAAAGCTTCTAAAATATGCTTTAAAGAGTAGCTATTGTGACATATTTCATGATGTACAGTAACTCAAATATTCTAAAACTAATTATGTTTCCTAGGTTGAATACGTAGATAATAGTTAAATTCTGCTGGATTTCACCAAAAGCTTCCTAAATATGCTTTAAAGAGTAGTTATTGTGACATATTTCATGGCGTAACGCAAATATTCCAAACCAAATGGCGTTTGCTAAGTTGAATATGTCGGTTATTATTATCATTCTGCTACGTTATCAACAATTTTATGAAAAACTTGGAAAATATACTTTTAAAGGGCGGCTTTTGTGAAATTAATATATTTAATATTCCACTTAAAAAGCAGTCACCTGCATTGAATACTTAACTTATTTTTTAAATGTAGCTATCCTTATCAGCTGAGATTTAACCAAAAGCTTCTAAAATATATCTTTAAAGAGCTTTTGTGATTTATCTCAAATATTTCAAACTCTGTTATCTGCTATGTTGAATATGTAGGTTATTTTAAATATTTTGCTATATTTGCCATCAGACATTTTATACAAAGTTAAAAAATGATACTATTGATCTGTATTTGGGATCTGCATAAGTCCTGAAAATGTACGCGCGTCCGCCTTTGTAGTCCGTGCTGACACCGTAGTCGATAAGCTTCTTCTTTTTCTCTATCTTCTTGTTATGGGACATTCATCCTCCGCTGTTGCCATTTCTAATATAAAATAGTGTAAAGTTCTAACTTATATCTGTCAGTAAACTCGCCATGAAAGCGCTAAAACATACCGGTGTAGTGAGTTTCCATTATTCACCCAAGGAACTTTAGTTATTAGAGAGTTCTGGTCGGACGGGGAGAAGACGCTGTCGAAGGTGAGCCACGTAAATAAGACCCGCCCACAAAACGGCACATCCTGAAGCAACTGTCAGAAAGCGGCTTGAAGATGATCTGTAAAACATCATCTATGCAACATTTTGACCAAAGAACCACCATTACGTGTTATGTAGACCACAAGGAAGTGTTTTACATTTAGAAAAAAATATACAAAAATGACCCCTTTAATGCGCCCTATAAAATAGACCTGACTAGACCCGCTCATCGGCAGTGCGCCTTATAATCCGGTGCGCCCTATGGTCCGGAAAATACAGTATATTAAAGGACTTATAGGATCAAGTGCAACATTGTTTCCTATTTTTACTGAACAACAGCAGCACACTTATGGAGGTTAATTTTGTCTTTATTATGAAAGCTTTTCTTGGACAATGAATTTATGTAGCTGAATTTTTGAGTTTGAATTTTGTTACCTGATTTTTTTTCATTGTAAAAAAAAATCTGTATAAAAAAAATCAGTGTCTAAAAAAATCTCTACATAAAAAAAAATAAAAAAATCAATGTATAAAAATTCAGTATAAAAGATTATTTAAAAAAAAAATCTTCAACTCACTTACGGTAAATTAAGACCAAAGCACCTCATTGGCTGGTTCTGAGACAGGATCGATTGCTTCAGTCCTAATTTGCCGGACGTGAGTCTTACATTTTGTAGCAACAAATATTCCCGCACTGACTTATTACACACTGAATATTTTTACTCTGATTTTTTTTTTCCAATGCTTTTTTTTTAACACTGAATTTTTACACACATTTTTATTCAAGGAAATAGTCAGCATTCAGTTAAAAAAAAAAACTGTAGTTAATGACAGTGGTTTTCTGAAGTGTTCCTGAGCCCATGTGGTGATATCCTTTACACACTGATGTCGCTTTTTGATGCAGTACCGCCTGAGGGATCGAAAGGTCACGGGCATTCAATGTTGGTTTTCAGCCTTGCCGCTTACGTGCAGTGATTTCTCTAGACTCTCTGAACCTTTCGATGATATTACGGACCGTAGATGGTGAAATCCCTAAATTCAATGTCAATCAATGTTTATTTATATAGCCCTAAATCACAAGTGTCTCAAAGGGCTGCACAAGCCACAGCGACATCCTCGGTTCAGAGCCCACATAAGGGCAAGGAACAACTCACAACCCAGTGGGATGTCAATGTGAATGACTATGAGAAACCTTGGAGAGGACCGCAGATGTGGGTGCCCCCCGCCCCCACCGGATGCAATGGACGTCGAGTGGGTCTAGCATAATATTGTGAAAGTCCAGTCCATAGTGGATCTAACATAATAGTGAGAGTCCAGTCCTTAGTGGGGCCAGCAGGAGACCATCCCGAGCGGAGACGGGTCAGCAGCGCAGAGATGTCCCCAACTGATGCACAGGCGAGCGGTCCACCCCGGGTCCCCACTCAAATTCCTTGCAATAGCTCGTTGAGAAATGTTGTTCTCAAACTGTTAGAAATGTGTTGACAAAGTGGTGACCCTCGACCCATCCTTATTTGGGAATGACCGAGCATTTCACGGAAGCTGCTTTTTATACCCAATCATGGCGCCCACCTGTTCCCAATTAGCCTGTTCACCTGTGGGATGTTCCAAGTACCGTATTTTTTGGATTATAAGTCGCAGTTTTTTTCATAGTTTGGCCGGGGGTGCGACTTATACTCTGGAGCGATTTATGTGTGAAATTATTAACACATTACCGTAAAATATCAAATAATATTATTTAGCTCATTCACGTAAGAGACTAGACCAGGGGTCCCCAAACTACGGCCTGCGGGCTAGATCCGGCCCCCAGCATCCAAAATCTACCCCACAGGAAGTCCCAAGTTAAAAAAAAAAAGTTATTTATTTTTTAAAATTTATTTATTTTTTTTTAAATCTTTTTTAAATCTTTCCTTTCTAATCCATTTTCTACCGCTTGTTACTCTTGGTGTCTCCTAGCCGCTCAGGCAAATCATATTGTCTAAAAATTAATTGTCCCATCGATAACGTGACAATGTTAAATGTTGATGAACATCAATGTTAATTGATGTTAAATGACAAAACGGATTATAAAGACAATGTATATATATATATATATATATATATATATATATATATATATATATATATATATATATATATATATATATATATATATATATATATATATATATATATATATATAGCCCGGCCCCCGGCCAAATTTTGGGGACCCCTGGACTAGACGTTAACGTACCAGGCACGTTCTCAGTTGGTTATTTATGCCTCATATAACGTACACTTATTCAGCCTATTGTTCACTATTCTTTATTTATTTTAAATTGCCTTTCAAATGTCTATTCTTGGTGTTGGGTTTTATCAAATAAATTTCCCCAAAAAATGCGACTTATATGTTTTTTTTCCTTCTTTATTATGCATTTTCGGCCGGAGCGACTTATACTCCGAAAAATACGGTAAGTGTTTGATGCGCATTCCTCAACTTTCTCGGTCTTTTTTGCCACTTGTGCCAGCTTTTTTGAAACATGTCGCAGGCATCAAATTCCAAATGAGCTAATATTTGCAAAAAATAACCACGTTTTCCAGTTTGAACGTTAAGTATGTTGTCTTTGCAGTCTATTCAATTGAATATAGGTCGGAAAGGATGTGCAAATCATTGTGTTCTGTTTTTATTTACCATTTACACAACGTGCCGACTTCACTGGTTTTGGGGTTTTGTAGTTTTCAAGCTCTGGCTTCTCCTCGGCGTAATTTCCAGCCGTGACTCCTGCTAGCCCCGCACTCTTGTTTGTTTACGAAGTGGATGTGGGTGACGACTTCCACTTCCCGTCCCTCGCTTCCCGCCCCGGAAAAACGCGTTACTCGTCCGTACAACGCGCTTCCGATGACGCCGCTCCTTAGTATTTATCCGGGAGTAATTGAGAGCGCCAGGCGGATGAGCTCGAAAGGAGGATGTGGGCGACTGAAACATGGCCGCAATTTGTTTTAACTGGCTGTAGGACTAAGTATGGCAGAGCTCTTTCTAGTTGTAAATCAGCAGCCTTTGCTCCGAGTATTGTCGGATCATAACCTTGCCTCTCACTCTTGATCTCCCCTCTCACTCCCTTACGCCTCCCTAGGGTGTGTTTAGCCGGGGAAATGGAGCTTTTCTTCCCTTTATTTGACTTCCTTGTCGCTAGCAAACTTTGTGTTGTTTTTGTTCGCCCCCCGCCCCCACGTTTGTCCGACACACACACACACACACACACACACACACACACACACACACACACACACACACACACACACACCCTCTCCTTGACCCATGTTGTGCAGGACCCCTAACTGTTGGTGTGTGGGGAGGACAAGGACACAACACAGAGATGCATTAGTGAAAATCACTTCCTCCTTTCAGCCCACAAAGGGGAAGTCGTCTGCTTTCTCTCCTGGATGCACATTTTAAACGCATTATCTTATGGCGGCGCCACACAGAACACGTGTTGTTCTCCCATGTCGTGCAGTGTATTTTTATTTTATTTTTTATGCTTGACCTTCCGCCAAACTCGTCCATTTCGCACAAATACACTGCATTTGGCCACCCGCCCAAATGATGAGAATGAGGTGTCCTAATCACTTGTATAAAATCTAGCACTTAGGCACGGCACTGCAAAAAGTCAGTGTTCAAAAACAAGAAAAAAAAAATACAAAAATGAGGGGTATTTTCTTTGAACTAAGCTAAATTATCTGCCAATAGAACAAGAAAATTCGGCTTGTCAAGACTTTCCAAAACAAGTAAAATTAGCTAACCTCAATGAACCCCTAAATACCTTAAAATAAGTATATTCTCACTAATAACAAGTGCACATATGAGACCTTTTTGCTCAATATGTTGAAAAATATTCTTAAATTAAGTAAAGTGCCTTTATTTTGACATAATGATATGCGCTCGGCAACATGATTTTTTTTTTTCATGCTTGAAGTAAGAAATGATTACTTTAAAAAAGTAGTTTTATACTTGTGAGTGTTGATGACACAGCTTTGCATCAGTTAAAATTCTAGTTTCAAGCATGTTTTACTCAATATAGGTCAGAAAATCTCAGCAACAAGCTGTAATATCTTACTGAGATCATTTAGGACCAAAACCCTTAAAACAAGTAAAACAATCTAACATAAAATCTTATTAGTAAGAAGAATTATCTTACTAGACAGAAAAAAGCAAATATCACCGTTATTTGAGATATTTAATCTTACTTAGATTTCAGTTTATGCAGTGCACTTGGCCCGGTGTATAAAATCTAGCACTTAGGCATGGCACTGCAAAAAGTCAGTGGTCAAAAACAAGAAAAAAAATTACAAAAATTAGGGGTATTTTCTTTGAACTAAGCAAAATTATCTGCCAAAAGAACAAGAAAATTCGGCTTGTCAAGACTTTCCAAAACAAGTAAAATTAGCTAACCTCAATTAACCCCTGAATACCTTAAAATAAGTATATTCTCACTAATAACAAGTGCACTTTTCTTGGTAGAAAAAAAAACGAGACTTTTTTGCTCAATATGTTGAAAAAAATATTCTTAAATTAAGTAAAGTGCCTTTATTTTGACATAATATGCACTCGGCATCATGATTTTTTTTTTCATGCTTGAAGTAAGAAATTCATACTTTAAAAAAGTAGTTTTAAACTTGTGAGTGTTGATGACACAGCTTTGCATCAGTTAAAATTCTAGTTTCAAGCATGTTTTACTCAACATAGGTCATAAAAGCTCAACAACAAGCTGTAATATCTTACTGAGATCATTTAGGACCAAAACCCTTAAAACAAGTAAAACACTCTAACATAAAATCTGCTTAGTGAGAAGAATTATCTTATCAGACAAAAAATAAGCAATTATCACCCTTATTTGAAATATTTAATCTTACCTAGATTTCAGTTTTTGCAGTGTGGAGACTGTTTCTACAAACATTTGTGAAAGAATGGTGCCGCTTTCAGTGATTTCCAGCGTGGAACTGTCATAGGACGCCACCTGTGCAACAAATCCAGTCGTGAAATTTCCTCGCTCCTAAATATTCCAAAGTCAACTTTATTATAAGAAAAGTGAAGAGTTTGGGAACAACAGCAACTCAGCCACCAAGTGGTAGGCCACGTAAACTGACAGAGATGAGTCGGCGGATGCTGAAGTGCAAAGACTTTCTGCACTATGTTGCTACAGAGCTCCAAACTTCATGTGACCTTCCGATCAGCCCACGTACAGTACGCAGAGAGCTTCATGGAATGGCTTTCCATTAGAGGTGTCCGATAATGGAGCATTCAAAGTTCTTTTCACTGGAACTAAAGGGCCTGAACAACAACCCAACACCATAATTCCTCCCCCACCAAATTTCCCATTCGGCACAATGCAGTCCGAAATGTAGCGTTCTCCTGGCAACCTCCAAACCCAGACTGGTCCATCAGATTGCCAGATGGAAAAGCGTGATTAATCAGTCCAGAGAAGGCGTCTCCACTGCTCTAGAGTCCAGTGGCGACGTGCTTTACACCACTGCATCCCACGCTTAGCATTGGCTTAGATGCAGCTGCTCGGCCATGGAAACTAGAGATGTCCGATAATATCGGACTGCCGATATCATCGGCCGATAAATGCTTTAAAATGTAATATTGGAAATTATCTGTATCGGTTTCAAAAAGTAAAATTTATGACTACACGGACGTAGGGAGAAGTACAGAGCGCCAATAAACCTTAAAGGCACTGCCTTTGCGTGCCGGCCCAATCACATAATATCTACGGCTTTTCACACACACAAGTGAATGCAAGATATACTTGGTCAACAGCCATACAGGTCACACTGAGGGTTGCCGTATAAACAACTTTAACACTGTTACAAATATGCTCCACGCTGTGAACCCACACCAAACAAGAATGACAAACACATTTCCGGAGAACATCCGCACCGTAACACAACAAAAACACAACATAACAAATACCCAGAACCCTGTGCAGCACTAACTCTTCCGGGACGCAACAATATACACCCCCCGCTTCCCCCCTACCCCAAAAAATAATGCACTTTTTTTTCCATAACTTGAGTTGATTTATTTTGGAAAACCTTGTGACATTGTTTAATGCATCCAGCGGGGCATCACAACAAAATTAGGCATAATAATGTGTTAATTCCACGACTGTATATATCATATCGGTTGATATCGGAATCGGTAATTAAGAGTTGGACAATATCAGAATATCGGATATCGGCAAAAAATCCATTATCGGACATCTCTAGTTATGATTACTACCGTTTATTTGTGGTACCGACTTCATTTTCATTTATCGTCCGGTTAATTGACTCATTAAATAGTACAACTTCAGTCTGAACTCAGAACAAGAAAGTGAACGTATCGGCGACAATGGTGAATTAGCAGTCTGCATTGTTATGCGTCGTCACATGACAGGTTTTTCCTTCGCGTAGCTCATGAATACTTGATGTTTTTTGGTAGTATGTGGTTTTTTTTTTCCCCGGGTCCTCACTAATGGAGACTGTTTAATGATGCCCGTTTAAATTATTCACGAGTGTATCTGTGTCGCATCTGGATACACAAAATACCACCGGATTTGTGTAAACATGTCATGATTGGGCGTTCAGTGTGGTATAAAAGGCGCCATTCAATTTTGGGTAATATGACCAATGACCATATGTGGATGTAATTAGACTACTTCCAGACTCATAGAGAATGATGATCAGATGGGCAGGGTGGATAATAAAAATAGTAGAACTTGTACCTTTATCCAGATCCTCACCAAAATATGATTATGTTCTTCCTTGTGCCACCCTTCTGCAAAGATTCATGACATTTGGTTGTATACTTTTTGGTGTAATACTGCACATTGTCCTATTGGTTGCGTGGCACATTTTGCACCTTCATAATTGCCCACGCCCTCTTGCATTATTGCCGTGAACATTCATGCATTATTCACTGACAACTAAGAAAAAACCAACAAAAAATGCATGAAAACATATACAGTAGCCACATGTGAGACTTCATTATTATTAAAAATAACAACAACACTGAGAATACCAATAATAACTAATACATCATTACTATTGTTGAGTATTAAACTCTGCGACTGTTTTTTTCGGATATTGACCACATTGGGGTTCCAGTCAGAGAACACACAGTCGACTGTGTGTTCTCTGACTGGAGTCCAAATGATGATCATCATTTGGACTCCTCCAACTTTAATGGTGCATATTGGTTTAGGTTAATTTATTTAGTTAGTATCTGTAAATCACAAGCAAACACCCATCAACATTTATGTCATTTAACTAAACAACAATATATATATATGCCTATATATATGCTCAAAGTAAAATACTAGAGACATAATATATTGCATTTCCACAATGGCATATGAGCTAGCCACATTAGCAGCAGCAATGCTATCCTTAACAGGGAGATGTTAGCTCGTAGCATTCTGACAACACAGCATCAATAATATTATTAAAACACCTCTAAATGTTACACAAACACAGTGATGTCTATTAATAAACTAAATTAGTCTTATATAATAGTCAACATACTCACATCGTCAAAGACTAGAGCACCGATTAAACGTAGCAGAGAAACAAGTCAGCACACATTAACACACGTCAAAAGGGAAGCGGAAGTGACCCCTACAGGAAGGAAGCGGAAGTGACACTCATGAAATGCTTCAAAATAAAGTATCTGAAAACGTAGATAAACATGGACAATTCTTAACAACTATAATACTGTATAATAATGACAATATTAATAATAATCATCACATCATAATAGTAATAATCACTCATTATAATGTATTTATTTAATTATTCCCTTATTTGTTTCATTATTTATGTATTTATTTAATGATTTAATTATGTACACATTTATTTCAGAAACAACAAATACAACAAAACTCCTTATCTACAACAGTAATTCTCAAACTGTGCTCCACTTACCACTAGTGGTACACCCAAGAATTATTTTTCTAAAAAAAACGGCGCATCCTGCAGCGACTGTCAGGAAGCGGCTTGAAGATGATCTGTAAAACATCATCTATGCAACATTTTGACCAAAAAAACACCATTACGTGTTATGTAGACCAAAAGGAAGGGTTTTCAATTCAGAAAAGAACCATAATAATATGACTCCTTTAATGCGCCTTATAATCTAGTGCGCCTTTTGTATGAAAATAGACCTGACTAAACCCGATCATCGGCGGTGTGCCTTATAATCCGGTGCGCCCTATGGTCCGGAAAATACGGTATATTATTTGAATAATAACCCACTTTTATCCAATGTAATTTGTATAAATACATGACACTTTGAGGATATTTTGTGTCTATAAATATATATTTTGTAAATATACGTTAGGTCAGAAAAAAAACACAAGAGGCTATATCATCCCTACAGGCCTGTTTCGCAGGTTTCCCTGCTCATCAGGGGATTTTATAAGGAGAAACCTACAAAACAGGCTTTTAGGGATGATATAGCCTCTTGTGTTTTTTCCTGACCTAACGTATATTCCGCTCTACCCCGGTATTGAGCACTGTATAACGGATAAACAACAGAAAACTCGATTATGTTTTGTAAATATATATATATTTTTAATTGTCTAATCATAACAACAATACAACATAGAAAGTAGTTCCCACACGCTTGTGGCACATGTGTGCACTTCCATGTTCTCCACCACCTCCAATTTTCCCCTTCCTGATCACTTCCTCCCAGCGGAGGTGTGACCGGCCGGCCAAAACATTCGCCGGCGGTTATACACACACACACACACACGCGCACACACGCACACACACACACACACACTTTCTTGTATTTGTTACATTCTTGAGACCTCTGAAAAATGCCTACCTCGGGTATTATAATAAAAGTCGTCATTTTACTCAACGCAAGTCAAACTTTTACAAGAAAAAACTGAACATTTGTGCGATATTATGATAAAAGTTGGAATTTTACTCAATAACAGTCGCCATTTTACAAGAAAAGCTTAACATTTTGGAAATTTTCTGAAAAGAGTCGTCATTTTACCCCACAAAAGTCACAATTTTATAAGAACACTTTTTGCAGTATTATAATAATAATCGGAATTTTACTTTGCAAAATTATGACAAAAGTCACTATTTTACAAAAACAACACAACAATTGGCAATGTTGTGATAAAAGTAAGAATTTTAGATGACAAATGTCACCGTTTTGCTTTAAAGAGTAATCATTTTACATAAAAAAGTAACAATTTTACAAGAAAATATTGCAACATTACAGAAACAGAAATAATAGGAGAAATTATTCCCAATTTTATAAGAAAAAAGTCAACATGTTGTGAGAAACAGACTGCTTTTAGTAAATTATTTGTATTTTTTATTTTGTGTTTGTAATTGTTTTTTATTTATTTACTTTAAGTTATTACAGTATGTCTCTATATACATATTTAGTTTATTTTTTAAATTAATTTTGGCCAAAGGGGGCGCATTTCAATTTCTCACACACACTTGTTATGTGTTATATGTTGGCCAGAGGGGGAGCACACACACACACACACACACACACACACACACACACACACACACACACACACACACACACACACACACACACACACACACACACACACACACACACACACACACACACACACGACCGCTTTTACTCCACGAAAGTCACAATTTTATAAGAACACTTTTTCAGTATTATAATAATAATCGGAATTTTACTTTGCAAAATTATGACAAAAGTCACTATTTTACAAAAACAACACAACGTTGGCAATGTTGTGATAAAAGTCAGAATTTTAGATGACAAATGTCACTATTTTGCTTTAAAAAGTAATAATTTTTCATAAAAAAGTAATAATTTTGCATAAAAAACTAATCATTTTGCATAAAAAAGTAATAATTTTACAAGAAAATACTGCAATATTACAGAAACAGAAAGAATATGAGAAATTTTATAAGAAAAAAGTCAACACGTGAGAGAAAAAGACTGCTTTTAGTTAATTATTTTTATTTTTTGTTTGTAATTGGTTTTTAATCTTCATTATTTACTTCAAGTTATTACAGTATCTCTCTATATATACATCTTTAGTTTATTTTTTTAATTAATTATGGCCAAAGGGGGCGCATTTCAATTTCTTTCACACACTTGTTATTACATATGTTGGCCAGAGAGGGGGCACTTCAAATGTTTACACACACTTGTTATTTCATATGTTGTCCGGAGGGGGAGCACTTTTAAAACCGACACACAGTCAATTTGAAAAATCCCTCCTTTTTGGGACCACCCTCATTTTGATAGATTTCACCACCAGGGGTGCAAATGAGACATTCTCTATTAGATGCACTGGTTTTCCGTATTGGGACCATGATTTTGGTTCTAACTTGTTCACCGGTTCTCATATGGACGGTACTTTTCCTTGTTGATGTCTCAAAAAGGTTAGAAATACAAGAACACAAATAGACACACACACTTTCTTGTATTTGTTACCTTCTTGAGACCTCCGAAAAATGCCTGCCTCGAGTATTATAATTAATACAAGTCGTAATTTTACTCAACACAAGTCAAAATTTTACAAGAAAAAGCTGAACATTTGTAGGATATAATTATAAAAGTTAGAATTTTACTCAGCAGTCGCAATTTTATGAAAAGAGTCGTCATTTTACTCCGCAAAAGTCACAATTTTATAAGAACACTTTTGCAGTATTATAATAATAATCGGAATTTTACTTTGCAAAATTATGACAAAAGTCACTATTTTACCAAAAACAACACAAAAATTGGCAATGTTGTGATAAAAGTCAGAATTTTAAGATGAAAAATGTCACCGTTTTGCTTTAAAAAGTGATAATTTTACCTAAAAAAGTAATAATTTTGCAAGAAAATATTGCAATATTACAGAAACAGAAAGAATATGAGAAATTTTTTCCAATTTTATAAGAAAAAAGTCAACATGTTGTGAGAAAAAGACTGCTTTTAGTTAATTATTTGTATTTTTTATTTTTTGTTTGTAATTGGTTTCATTATTTATTTCAAGTTATTACAGTATGTCTCCATATATACATCTTTAGTTTATTTTTTTAATTAATTTTGGCCAAAGGGGGCGCATTTCAATTTCTTACACACACTTCTTATTACATATGTTGGCCAGAGGGGGAGCACTTAAAATTTTTACACACACTTGTTATTTCATATGTTGTCCAGAGGGGGAGCACTTTTAAAACTGACACACAGTCAATTTGAAAAATCCCTCCTTTTTGGGACTACCCTCATTTTGATAGATGTCACCACCAGGGGTGCAAATGAGACATTCTCTATTAGATGCAATAGTTTTCCGTATTGGGGCCATGATTTATGTCCTAATTTGTTCACACCTCCTCATATGGGAGCTACTTTTCTTTGTTGATGTCTCAAGAAGGGTAGTAATACAAGAACACACACATACACACACACACACACACACACACACACACACACACACACACACACACACACACACACACACACACACACACGCCCGCTTCCCAAAGAGCTGTGGGTCAGTACTCGGGGGTTTACACAGGGGGGCCAAAGGTGTTAATGCTACATGCTTTAAAGAGCTACAAGATGTCTTCACTTCACCTCTAAAAGGCACCCTGGGTAAAAGCTGGAACTAATCTGAGAGAGTGAAGCGGAGGCGAGGGCCATTGGTGATTGGATTCAGAGCACGGCGATGCATTTGTGGACCAAACTGTGATTTATTTAGGAATGATGTTCCTTTCTCGCGTGTTTACAAATAGGAGCGCCTTCCGCTTCCCCGCGGAACACACACACCTCGTTTTATACACAGCTCAGATTGCAACAACAGCTGGCAAACCAGTACTGTGTTAGTGTTTTACTCCTTTTATACCACACAGACTTAAAAGTGGACACTACATTTTTTTTTGTTTACCTTTATTTACCCGGGAAAGTCCCACTGAGATGAATAAGCTCTTCTTAGGATGGCGGATTCGAACCCTGCAACCCTCTAGTTGCTGGCATGGCGACTCTACCATCTGAGCCACGCCGATCCCAAATGGCAATACAAGCACATACTTAGAGGTCATTGTCAAATTACAAACCCCGTTTCCATATGAGTTGGGAAATTGTGTTAGATGTAAATATAAACGGAATACAATGATTTGCAAATCATTTTCAACCCATATTCAGTTGAATGCACTACAAAGACAACATATTTGATGTTCCAACTCATAAACTTTATTTTTTTTTTTGCAAATAATAATTAACCTAGAATTTCATGGCTGCAACACGTGCCAAAGTAGTTGGGAAAGGGCATGTTCACCACTGTGTTACATGGCCTTTCCTTTTAACAACACTCAGTAAACGTTTGGGAACTGAGGAGACACATTTTTGAAGCTTCTCAGGTGGAATTCTTTCCCATTCTTGCTCGATGTACAGCTTAAGTTGTTCAACAGTCCGTTGGTCTCCGTTGTGGTATTTTAAGCTTCATAATGCGCCACACATTTTCAATGTGAGACAGGTCTGGACTACAGGCAGGCCAGTCTAGTAGTCCGCACTCTTTTACTATGAAGCCACATTGATGTAACACGTGGGTTGGCATTATCTTGCTGAAATAAGCAGGGGCGTCCATGGTAACGTTGCTTGGATGGCAACATATGTTGCTCCAAAACCTGTATGTACCTTTCAGCATTAATGGCGCCTTCACAGATGTGTAAGTTACCCATGTATTGGGCGCTAATACACCCCCATATCATCACAGATGCTGGCTTTTCAACTTTGCGCCTATAACAATCCGGATGGTTCTTTTCCTCTTTGGTCCGGAGGACACGACGTCCACAGTTTCCAAAAACAATTTGAAAAGTGGACTCGTCAGACCACAGAACACTTTTCCACTTTGTATCAGTCCATTTTAGATGAACTCAGGCCCAGCGAAGCCGACGGCGTTTCTGGGTGTTGTTGATAAACGGCTTTCGCCTTGCATAGGACAGTTTTAACTTGCACTTACAGATGTAGCGACCAACTGTAGTTACTGACAGTGGGTTTCTGAAGTGTTGCTGAGCCCATGTGGTGATATCCTTTACACACTGATGTCGCTTGTTGATGCAGTACAGCCTAAGGGATCGAAGGTTACGGGCTTCGCTGCTTACGTGCAGTGATTTCTCCAGATTCTCTGAACCCTTTGATGATATT
>NC_084751.1:3379043-3429043 GCF_033978785.1 Entelurus aequoreus
TTGTTTTGTAGAAAAAAATTAAACAAACAAAAAACAATGTGACCCCAGAAATGACCTTTAACCTCTAGCTACTCGGTTATTTGGATTTAAAAACTAGAGGATGCGTATTAAATGGAATAAAAAAATTTAAAAAAACGTATTTTTCGGACTATAAGTCGCAGTTTTTTTCAGTTTGGCCGGGGGTGCGACTTATACTCAGGAGCGACTTATGTGTGAAATTATTAACACATTAGCGTAAAATATCAAATAATATTATTTAGCTCATTCACGTAAGAGACTAGACGTATAAGATTTCATGGGATTTAGCGATTAGGAGTGACAGATTGTTTGGTAAACGTATAGCATGTTCTATATGTTACAGTTATTTGAATGACTCTTACCATAATATGTTACGTTAACATACCAGGCACGTTCTCAGTTGGTTATTTATGCCTCATATAACGTACACTTATTCAACCTGTTGTTCACTATTCTTTATTTATTTTAAATTGCCTTTCAAATGTCCATTCTTGGTGTTGGGTTTTATCAAATAAATTTCCCCAAAAAATGCGACTTACACTCCAGTGCTACTTATATATGTTTTTTTCCTTCTTTATTATGCATTTTCGGCTGGTGCGACTTATACTCCGGAGCGACTTATATTCCGAAAAATACGGTAATTAAAAATATGAGTTAGTTAAAATGTGGCACTGGGGGTATCTCAACCTTAGAATCTTCAATAAAACTTCAATTAAATATAGTTTTTTTAATGGCATTTCAAAGTCTTTATTGTTAAAGAAAAAAATGAAATAAACAAAGAAAACAACATGACCCCAGAAATTACCTTCAACCTCTAGCCACATAGTTTTTTTGGATTTAAAAACCAAACGATGCTTATTAAATGGAATTTAAAAAATAAAATATAAAAAAATTAATTAATTAAAAAAATAAAATATATATATATACAGTATATATACAGTATATATATATATATATATATATATACAGTATATATATATATATATATATATATATATATATATATATATATACAGTATATATATATATATATATACAGTATATATATATATATATATATATATATATATATATATATATATATATACACAGTATATATATATATATGTTAGTTCAAATGTGGGGCGGAGGGTATCTGAACCTTTAAATGTCTTTTTTATTAAAGAAGAAAATGGAAAAAAAAAAAACAAAAACAATGTGACCAAAAACATGACCTTTAACCTCTAGCTATGGGCTTCTCTGTATTTGAAAACTGTAGGGTACCCTATTAGATGGAATTTTTAGAAAAAAGATTAATTAAAACGTAAGTTAGTTAAAATGGAATTTAGAATTAATTTAGTTATAATTTCCAATAAAAAAAAAAAAAAGTATATAATTTATTTTAATGTAATTTAAAATTATTTGTTATTGTAAAAAAAATTTTAATAAATAAAAGAACAGCAACATTTAGAAAAACAGGGCAAAAAGCACAATGTAAAGAGTAAAAGTTGAAATGTTGACACTTTTAACTAATAAGACAAAAGGCAATGAACTAATCAGTGCTATCAACTAACACTGGATTGCTCCTCAGCACGATTACAACATTGGTTCTAGGGAAAGGAATATTACAACAACTCACTATTTGATTCCCATTCTTAGGGTGACAATTCGATTCAGAATCAATTCTCGATTCTACACAATTCTTCATTCAATCCAATTCTCGCAATATAATTTTTGGTAAAAAAAAAACATAATAAAACTTTTTCAAAACAAGTTACATGTTACAAAAGCCCCTTTTTCCTGCAGCAAGTAAACGTGGAGTCGGCCTAAAAACAACTTTTTAAAAATCTATATTTTGAAAATCATGTATCAATTTAGAATCGCAACGGTTCAGATGTGAATCGCTTTTTTCCCCAGTACCCTTAATTGGTTCTGTTGCTGCTGTGTTGTCTAATAAAGTTGATAAACGACCATGTGGTTACTTTCTTCTTTTCCTCTTCTCATGCACTCCTTAAACATCCTTGACGTAAAAACATGAACTTGTTCTGTACAATAAGTGATTCCCTTCATGTGGTTTTAGTAAATAATCAAGAGTATTTGCGTTAACTACGATGCACTACAACATGGAGGATCATGCAATCCCGGTGAATTATTGTTTTCCTTCAAAGGTCACCAAACTATCCGAGGCCTGGCGAATCGATGAAGGCCATTCCGAGGATCAAACCATCCGCCGCGCCGCACACGTCGGCCTCATTTGCGCATTATTGAATCGGTTACAGTAAAGTAATTCCGAGGATTGAGTCAAATGTAAAAATCCATGCATGTGCGAGCAGTTGTCGGCGTGCGCCGCAGTGACGGATGGCGGGGCGTCGCTCTCTCTGCGCCAAGTGATAAAAAGTCAAATTATGAGCGCCAGGCAGGGACATGGGTGGGTGGAGGGGTGGGGGGGTGTTTTGTGTTGTTTGGGGTGGGGGGTGATGGGGCGGCGAGTGGAGCGAATCCCTCAAATGATAAGGGCAATCAGTCAATCCCGGGGAAACGTTTTGGACGATGGAAAGTGTTATTTCCTCCCGGGTGCAGTTTGGAGTCAAGGGTCGGCGAGGGGTCAAGAGTGTGACCTGTGACCTTTGTGCAAGCGATGAGCGAGACGGCAGCCATTGATTTACGGCCGTGGCAGTTTTACTCACGTTATTATCCGTCAGACGTGATTGGAGCAGCTAAGTACGTGTGACACGCTCCATGTATTGACTTATTATGTGCACAGCATCATTTTCCAATAAACACACCAATCATTTGCAATCGTCACTCTTAATTTTTACACTTAGCTGCACTTTAAATGTTGGCGACATTAACGCTTATGAGACGACAAAATCAATTCATCGCAACAGGTCTTCAAATGCGCTCTTGACATTTGACCTTAAAATATTAGTAGATTCGTCAGGTGACGTCTAAATCCGTGTTTCTTCACCATTAGCCCCACATGGTCGCCTAAAAATATCTGTTTCTTCCATTGGGCCGCAGCGGTACTCAGTTGTAATGCACTTTCCCGCCACTTGTGGCAGTAATGACAACATCAAACAAAGAGAAGAAGTCTGGAGCTACAGTCAGGGAGAAGTTTCTGAAGCGCAAAAATTGTGACTAAAGGGGTGGAGTTGTAATTTTATTTGCACTTTAATTCTACTGACAAGTTTATTTAAAAGACATATTTTCTAAGTATTTATTTTAGCACTGCATATATGTATGCACATTTATTGTTCATCTGTTTTTATGAGTTCCTACTTTTGCAGTATATTTGATTAGTTTTATTTTTGTAATCAGCCTGACCTAAGCCTTGATCAAATATTTGTGATTAAGACCTTTGACAAGGTGTTTGATTGATTGATTGAAACTTTTATTAGTAGATTGCACAGTACAGTACACATTCCGTACAATTGACCACTAAATGGTAACACCCGAATAAGTTTTTCAACTTGTTTAAGTCGGGGTCCACGTTAATCAATTCATGGTATCCTGCTAAACTGTCAGTAGAGATAATTATTGAATACAATCAAAATCAAGAGCAAGATTACTAATTTATTGTTAATATTTGAGTGGGCCCCGGACCTTCTGTGGTGGAAAAGTGGGCTCTGAGGTTTAAAAAGGTTAAGAACCCCTAGTGTAAATCGTAATAAAAAACCCTCACAAAAACTAACAGGACGTTGGACTTTTTGTTTTGACATATTTCCAAGGTTTGCACCCCAACAAACTCCTCCAAGGGGTTTTGTCCAACTGCACTCCAACTCTACTCAGGTAAGGACGATGCTGAATACCATATTTTTCGGACTATAAGTCGCACCGGCCGAAAATGCACAATAAAGAAGGGAAAAAACATATATAAGTCGCATTTTTGGGGGAAATTTATTTGATACAACCCAACACCAAGAATAGACATTTGAAAGGCAATTTGAAGTAAATAAAGAATAGTGAACAACAGGCTGAATAAGTGTACGTTATATGAGGCATAAATAACCAACTGAGAACGTGCCTGGTATGTTAACGTAACATATTATGGTAAGAGTCATTCAAATAACTATAACATATAGAACATGCTATACATTTACCAAACAATCTGTCACTCCTAATCGCTAAATCCCATGAAATCTTATACGTCTGGGGCCGTACTTATCAAGCTTCTTAGAGTGCCATTTTACACTTAAGTCCTGAGAATTTGCGAAATTTAGTCCTACTCTCAAACTTAAGAATAAAAGCTTTTTATCAACGTTCTTAAGTCTAAAAATCACTCCTACTCTCCACGATATTTAAGAGACCTTCAGAGGTGTCTTAAGTGGTTAGGAGTTGCCAGCAGGGGATGGCACTGAGGCGAGAGAGACGTGCGCGAACGTTCAGGGAACGGAACAATGTTTGTTTTTTTTTGATGACGAGCAGCTGATCAAACGGTATCGTTTAGACAGAGCGGGTATTATTTTTGTCACAGATTTAATACTTTTCGATTCCTTGTTGATTTCTGCATGTGTCTGCAGTGGGCTAGTATATATAGAGCCACCCACACCAGTTTCAAATTAGTTGCCTAATTAATGAATTGGAAAGAAAATGTTATGACAGTAGCGTATGTGTGTGGCCGTGAGGTGAGTGACGTCAGTGAGTGTGTGGGCGATAGAAGAGAGGGAGCGGTAGCGTGAGTGCCGGCGGGGACTAGTTTGTTTTGTATTATTTTGTAGTTTATTGTCAAAATATACACTCCCATTGTCCACTTAAATATTTCCAAGATATTTATTTATTCTTAGACAACGGATTCCCTTCCGTGATTGGTCATTTCTATGGACACAGAAATGACGTCACCTAAAATTCCGTTTACGGCACATAGTAATGTCGTAATTCAGCTCTGAGTGTGACACTTAAGATTCAGTCCTACACTTTGCTGAAAGTGTGAGTAAGACGCTTGCTAACTAACTTTTAAGTGCAGCTTTCAGCGAAGAATTTATTTACTCTTAAGTCAACTCTTAGCAGACTTCTTAGGAGTAATTCTAAGAAGCTTGATAAGTACGGCCCCTGGTCTCTTACGTGAATGAGCTAAATAATATTATTTGATATTTTACGGTAATGTGTTAATAATTTCACACATAAGTCGCTCCTGAGTATAAGTCGCACCCCCGGCCAAACTATGAAAAAAAACGACTTATAGTCCGAAAAATACGGTACCTAAGCTAATGAGTTTTTAATGTTGCAGTATGAGTGCAGACCCAACATGATCCATATGTCATTTTGCTTAGCTAATAACAGCGCCACCTACTTGGGCAAGATACTTCACCCTTGCTCCTGATGGGTGTTGGTAGCGCCTTGCATGGCAGCTCCCTCCATCAGTGTGTGAATGTGTGTGTGAATGGGTGAATGTGGAAATACTGTCAAAGCGCTTTGAGTACCTTGAAGGTAGAAAAGCGCTATACAAGTATAACCCATTTATCATTTATTTACTGGAAGCAAGAAATTTCTTCAAATGACATTAGTGCATTGTTTGACTTCTTTGTCTCACCCATTCCATAATTTAATTCCACATACTGATATGCTAAAGTTTATATATTTAATTTTTATTTAGTCAAGAATGTTTTTGTTTTTTTTACCAAAGATTTTAGGTGTTGTACGGGCTTACAATTGGTTTAAGTTACACTTTTCTCTAAGGCAGAGGTGTCAAACTTGTTTTAATTGAGGGCCATATCGCAGTTATGTTTAAATGAATGATATTATTACACAATTGCCTATGCATTTGATGATTTGTTTTTTATGCACGATGAAAAAAAATATTTTTAGACTTTACAATCAAAAACTGACAGGTCAGTCGCAAAAATTTTACCGTAAAATTGACAAGTGTTTTTTTCAGCGTGTTACTGTAAATGGAAAAAAACAGTACCACTGTTTTTCACGGTCCAAAACTGGCAGCTCAGTTGATAGAATTTTACTGTAAAATTTACAGTGTTTTTTTTTACTGTAAATACAAAACTGCATTTTTACTGTAAAATTCTGGCAACTTAGCTGCTGGATTTTACCGTGAAAAAACAACAACTGTAGATTTTACCTTGTACTATTTTGTGAATAGCAAAACAGTATCACCGTTTTTTTACAGTAAAAAACTGGCAGCTCAGTTGCCAGCATTTGCCAGCTGTTTTTTCACGTACAGTAAAATGCTGTAAATCCCAAGTAAATTTCATAAAGTCGCTGTTAAATCTATTGATAAAATTTGACAATTTGATGAATAACTTGCTTTGAAATCATAAGTCAAGCAGATACAAAGTATTTATTTCTAGTTTAACAAAAACATTGTTTGAATGTATGATCATATATTTATTACATTATTTATGTCTAAAAAAATATGCGATTGCATTGAGTACATGTATTTTTTTTCTTTAAAAATGGAAAAAACTAATACATTTAGTAAGAAAATATAAAGTACTTTAATTACTCATATTATTTCCCGGCTTTCGAGGGCCAAATAAAATGATGTGGCCTAAGGTTACATATATCTTATTGAGAGGAATTGTTGCACATTTTTGGGTAGCAGGTTATAGTTTGCTTTGTACATCATTTTAGCTGTTTGCAAATGCACCAAATGATTGAATTCCAATATTTTTGATTCAATAAAAAAGGGTTTGATTGTTCTCTGAATTCAACATTAAGTGTTATTCTAACTGACCTCTTTTGTAACACGGTTATTGAATGAAGTGTACTTTTGTAGTTGTTTCCCCATGTTTCTACACAATAACTCAGATATGGCAACACTAGCGAGCAGTAGAGAATATGGAGTGATTCTTTGCTCCAGAACATGTTTATCTTTATTCATTATTTGTGTGTTTCTAGGCAGTTTGTCTCGTCTTACTGAAATTCAAAGATAGTCTGTTGTTGTCAAACCATGCCTTCTGTTACTACTTTCATTAGCTTTTGATTGTTCTCGTCTGCAAAAAATACTAACTTTAACTTTTTTGTAACTTTACGAATGTCCTTTACATAGAGATCGAACAATTTTGGTCCCAGTATTGACCCCAGGGGTACGACACAAGATATATTTAGCGCTGTAGACGTGTGTTTGTGTAATCCCTAAGGCTGAACACAATCTCTTCTAAAATACTGGTTAAAGTATAATTTGTTCAGATTTCAAACTAATGCCAGTGGAAATAGAAACAATATGATCAAAAAGTTGTTCAAAAATGTTCATTATGTCTTCTTATTCATATACTTTTCAAATGTTATTGTAACAAGACAATATTTTTGGTATACTAGCAATATGTTTGAGTATTAAACAGTTTTTGTTATTAACTCTGTAGATAGCATTTTAACATCCTTAACGGTCAAACAAAGGTAAAAAGAAGTTAAACTGTGTTGATGTGTGTACTAAAACATACAAAAATATCAAGAAACAACAAAGTCTTAACTTTGATGACATTTAATTACATTTGAAATGTTATTATAT
Source organism: Entelurus aequoreus (assembly GCF_033978785.1). Lineage (NCBI taxonomy): Eukaryota > Metazoa > Chordata > Actinopteri > Syngnathiformes > Syngnathidae > Entelurus > Entelurus aequoreus. The sequence continues at coordinate 3,386,500 of NC_084751.1, forward strand.
CATCATAATAACAACTGATCAATCATAGTAATTCTTTAAGTTTGTCTTAAACTATTTCCACTTATCATATTTCATACCAAAACCCCTTCAAAAGAAATCAAAGAACTTGTGTCGAAAAACTAAAAGAATGGTGTCCATTTTAATTTTGAGGGTTTATACAATGACAAACTGTTCCAAGGGGTTTCATCAATTTGCTCTCAAATTCTACTGAGATATTTTAACCATATAACCAAGCTACGGAGTTTTCAACGTCGTTTGTGGGCGGAGCGTGGGGGCAAATTTTGAGGATTCGCCAAAATAGACAAAACTTGACCAAGTTTGATCCATGTGCCACTTTCCTTGCCCAACACAATGCAAGGTCTTAACTCTGATGCAAGGTTGAGTCACAGGTTAGCATATTTGAAGTGTAAAAATAAGTCTTGTTGAGAATCCTCGAAGCGCCGCAAAAAGAAGAAAATACTTTGATGCTCACGGAACTTTTTTTTTTTTATTATTCTTTGAAAGTTGACTATAAACCATATTTATTAGTGGTGTAACGATTAGTTTTACAACGATTCGATTCATAATTTGATACGATACGATTCAGGTACAGTACTTTATTTAGAACGATACAATTTTGTGAATCGTTTCAGTAACTTTTTAGCAAAAACAAAAAAAAATCAAACATGACTGATTAATAGTGGATACTTGACAGTGCAGGTGACGTTTCTTATATTCCCGTTATTTCTTAGAATGCAATTATGTATAAATGAATTATGGATACAATCAAGAAAGTAAACAACAATTAATGAACAAAGCATCCGACATCTTATTTGAATAAAGTGCAGTCAACACTTTCAGTTGAATTGGCAAGAGGAAACCTTTTCTGCTCTTATTTTCAACATTCCAGAAATTTTCAATAAAAGTATAAGTAAACAACATTGTAACAGTAGATTTACCTGTTACTTTTGCTGTTGTTTTTTCCAACATAAAACAATACAATAGTAATATCAAAACTAGTCAAGTTGAATTAACACAAGGTTTACTTTAGACATTAAGTGCAACCAAATTTTTTTGGATTAATTGAGCAATGGTTTGATCTGCTACTACTCTCATTTGTTTGGCCCCACTATGGACCGGACTCTCACATTATTAACTGTATCTACTCGGCATCCATTGCACCGGTCACCCAAAGGGGGAGGTCCCCACATCTGCGGTCCCTTCCAAGGTTTCTCGTTGTTCCCATTGGGTCGAGATTTTTCTTGCCCTGATGTGGGATCTGAGCCGAGGATGTCGTTGTGGCTTGTGCAGCTCTTTGAGACATTTGTGATTAAGGGCTATATAAGTAAACCTTGATTGTTTGATTGATATGGTGGTTGAGAAAAGTCACAACAAATCCAAACGCCACAACACAACAACATGAAGCCACAACACAACAACTTTCGGCTATAGCACAACTGCAAAAGCCCCAACAAATACAAACGCCACCACCCAACGACATAAATCTAAAGCCATGACGCAACAACTACAGTACAAGCCAAAACACAACAATATAAAAACACAAAAGTAGTGACGGCGAACAAGTTTTGGCGACAGACCACAATGGAGGTCTGTAAACGGCTGAGGCGGGAAGTTGAAAACGGTGTAATGAACAAAGTTGGAAAAGATGTGAAGTGTAACCACTTTTTCAGTCGGAAATAACTATTTTTACTCTTTCAATAACACTAATATACTATGTTCATTACACTGTTTTCAACCTTCTGCCTCCGTTGGCGAAACTTGCTCCACTGAAACTTCCGTCGTGTTCGTCGTGTCCTTTTTGGCTTAAAGTTGTGTTGCGGCGTTTGTATTTGCTGTGGCTTTTGTATTTGTTGAGGCTTTTGCAATCATGCTGTAGTTGAAAGTTGCTGTGCTGTGGCTTTATGATATTGTCTTGTCGCGTTTACATTTGTTGTGACCTTTCTCGGCCACCGTAGGTATCCACCATTCTTCTTTTGCCACAGACGTGCAGACAGACTTGAGTGACGTTTAACGTCCTTATCATTAAAAGTGCTGAATTTCATATAAAGTCTGCCGTTCTTAAATCCGATGTTGGACTGATACCTATCTTCTGGAAGGCAAAGTTGCCGAGCACAGTTCGATGTAGTTGAATCTTAGGAATATAAATCGAAATCGATTAATCGTCACATTCCTAATATTTATACAACACAACCCCTGGGTTCATTCTGATACTTTCTCACTCTTTCCGTCAAAACGGAGCCGAGGACCCCCAACGGAGCCCCCCCCCCCACCCCCATGTTTGACCCCCACTATTCTGCGAGCCGCTCCCCTGGTGCCAAACTCAGCTGATAGAGCCCCCTGATCATTTTTATAGTCCCCCGTCCCTCAGTGTTTATGACTGACTGTAGTTTGATTCCTAGCACCGAGACTCACATCAAAGGGGCTAAGGGAGGAATGTGGACATTTGCTATTAGTTTTATCATCCTGTACCAGCGCTTATCTGCTCCATCATAAAAGGAGTGTCCACGGGAACGAGCCAGGAGGGACAAACACTCCCCAAGCATGTAATTGTTGCTATGGGACTCTTTGGTTTTAGCGAGTAATGTTTTGATCAAACACAACATGTAAGGTGTACGATAATAAGTGTGAACCTGCATAAACTCCTGTTTTGCAGCATTTATTCATCTAAAACTATGGTATTTGGGTAGTTTTTTTTTAAGGACAATGTTCTTTCCTTGATTGTAGTCGTAGTTTAAAGAACACATTTTTATGTCAAAAATAAAGATTAAAAAATAATCAATTAATTGGAATTTATAGGGACAAGCGGTAGAAAATGGATGGATGGATGTCTTGAGGTAAAAATGGAGTGCACTCGTAGGCTACAACCAGCAGAGGCGCTGTTGTTTTATTCTCACATAGTTGGCTGTCCATAGAAGAACACTATGCTATTTGCTTGTAATGTTGTAATATAATCTAGAAGTAAATACTTGTGTGGCCAAAAGTCCTTTGTTGTATAAAATGTGTATTATTAAAAATGTGTTACAATTAATCTTGAATCGTTTTTTACATACTGTATATGTACAGTAAATAATAAAGGAAATGTATTTGAAAGGGGAACTGCACTTTTTTGGGGGAATCTTGCCGATCGTTCACAATCATTATGAAAGACATGACGACGGATGTATTTTTTTAAATGCATTGTAAATATTAAATACATGTGATTAAAAGTCCGCTTACAATGGAGCCTATGGGAGCCGCTCTATTCTGGCCATAAAGCCCTTAAAAAAACATCCAAACATTGAAGTTTTATATACATGATGTAAGTATATATGTAATATAGTAACAGGCACATTCAATAACATTTCATGTTTCCGTATTTTGATCATTTTAAGCATACGCAGTGCATTTATTTAAAAAACGCATCCCAATGTTTGCTTTTTTTTCACTTCCAGGTCCTAAATGGTTGTCAAAGTGTCCCAACTTGTCGGATTATATCCTCAGTCATCTACTTTTCCGGTGAGAGGCATGATTTATGATCTAGAATAAAGTTTAAAGAGCAAAGAAACGAGGAACGATGATGTATATAAATAGTTTGTCTGTGTTGGCACTTATAATAACACTATCACTAATACTTGGTTAATTTTCAAGTCACGAAATGTAAATGGAGTATTGTTGGCTGTTTTTGGATGGTTATTTTTTGGATTTTATGGGCGGAATAGAGGACCTCCCATTGGTTATGCTGCAAGTGGACTTTTATTTATGTTTATTTATGAGTTAGAATGCACTAAAATAAAAAATACACCCTTTGTCAAGTCTTTCATAATGATTATCAACAATAGACAAAATTCCCCCCAAAAAAGTGCAGTACCCCTTTAAGAATAGAACAAATATTAAATCTTATTCTAAAACTTAAAAAATATTTTTTTATTTGAAAATTATACATTTAACATGCAAAAATACATGAATACTATATAAAACAATAATACAATACACAAAATGTGTTTATTTTGCGCCACTCTTATTAATGGGTAATTTTCCCTGATAAAACCCTTAAAAATACAATAAAAAACAACAACACAATTTTTTAGGAAAATAAAACATACTGAAAATGTAACTAAAATGACACACCTTTAACAATGGTTACAGTAATGATATTTTTGGGACATTAGATTTTTTTAAGATTCACAGAAGCCCTAAAAGAAATACTATATATATAAGCATGTCTGTTTTGCACAGGATGGAGAGTTATTCCCAATATTACACTTTAAAAAATTCATTTTAAAAGTAAAACAAAATCATTTTCCAAGTAAAAATAAAAACAATATTCTCAAAATATAAATAAATGAAAAACATTTTAAAAATAGTTACAATAATAATATTTGGGCTCGGGCATTTAATTTTTCTTTTTTTAAAAAAATAGGAAATATATTTATACACATATACTTTGCAGAGACTAACTGTTTGAATAGTTACTTTTAATATTAACCTTTAAAAATATAACAAAAAGTAAAGAAAAACAACATAATTTTCTAAGTAAAAATACATTAAAAACTCTACAAATATAAATCAATTAAAAATATTTTAAAATAATTACATTAATATTGTTTTGGGGGACATTAGATTTTTTTTTAATAAGAACACATACATATACAAGCTGTTTTGCACAAACTGGCCATTTTGGGAACTATTCCCAAAATTACCCTTTAAAAATGAAATCTGTATCTGTACTATTTTGTTCAATGATCTACTGTAAGTGTAAGGCTGTCGACGCTGTAATTAAGTCCAAAGATACTCTCGCCACCTTTTCTTTTTCTCTCTCGCCCCTGTGAGGCCTGCAGGAGTCAATCAGACTGTGGCCTTGGCGTCCCCTGTGTGGGAGGCCAGCGTGCAGGGCTGAGTGGCTGGGAAAGTCCCGTGATTTATGGCCCTCTGCAGGCCTGACTGCCTCCCATCTCGTTTGAGATTAAGCCAGGAGAGTTAACCACCACTCTCTATTTGCTAAATCTACTCCTGTTCTTTCGGGAGTAAAAGGCGCTGGACGCCTTTGTTTGATATCAAATTGAAAAAAAGATTTGCCGGGCTAGCTTTGTATGTAATTGGGTCCATTTTTCCCCTCTCTCTTAAAGGTTGGTTGATTATTGCATGGATTTGATGTTAATGATTAAGAGGGGGCACATTTATTCTCAGTCTCACATGGCAGACTTCCATTTCCTTATTCATGACTTTCTCCTCCTTTGGAGACCTTTTGGAGGAGTGCATTTGCATGAGCAGGTTTGCAGCTCTTTGCAATGTTTCTACTATGTTGACCCCTCGCCCAGGTCAAGTACGAGCGTGTGTGTCCCTTCTATAGCGTGAGCCCTAATACGAGTCAGTTTGGGGGATTTCTGCACTTGTTGAAGATCAGGCATTAAAAGCATCCAAGCTTACAGCAGCAGCAGGGTCTGTAACTCAAAGCCAAAGGAGGAGGTTTATTTTACAATGGGAAAAGGCAGCAAATCATGTTGCTATGAAGGGGCCTATATAAATGCAAATTGTAGTGCAGGAGTTATTAGTGGCGGAAAAAAGCTTTTTATGTAAATGTCCTCATGTCGGACCACTTGGTCACTTCAGATTAGTGCTGCAAAGACACCAAACCCAAGTTTTCTAGTTTGTATGTGCATTAATACATACAATACATTTTGAATCCCACAGATGGACTCAAAAACGGTAGAAACCATTTTAACCAATGTTGCTTCCCAAACCCAACCAAATGGTCCCCAAAATGTCCCAACCAATATTTAACAGCTCTCCAAAGCAGCAGGTCGGGCCCAAACATTTTTTAGAATTTTTTTTACCGAACACTTCAAACAATCATCAAGGTTTGTGTACATCGTGTACATTTTTGTAGTTTTTAACAGGTCAACATTTCCAGTTTTTGTTTTTTTGGGGAATAAGAAAAACCTACAGAATGAAAAAACAACAGAAAATATGACCCTTTTAAGCCATTTTTTTTCAGTGAGGCTGAGAACCGTAGACCCCCCAAACACTAAGAGGACCATAAAAACCCTTCTAAACCCACATCAGGGCACAGGTCAGACCCAGAAAATCAGACCTTTCAAGCGATTCATTGTGTACATTTTTGTAGATTTTATCAGGTCAACATTTCCAGTTTTTGTTTTTTTGGGGAATAAGAAAACCTCCAGAATGAAAAAACAACAGAAAATATGACCCTTTTAAGCCTTTTTTTCAGTGAGGCCGAGAACCTTAGACCCCCAAACACTGAGAGGACCAGAAAACCCTTCTAAACTCACATCAGGGCACAGGTCAGACCCAGAAAATCAGACCTTTCAAGCGATTCATTGTGTACATTTTTGTAGTTTTTATCAGGTCAACATTTCCAGTTTTTTTTTTTTTTTGGGGGGATAAGAAAACCTCCAGAATGAAAAAAACAACAGAAAATATGACCCTTTCAAGCCTTTTTTTCAGTGAGGCCGAGAACCTTAGACTCCCAAACACTAAGAGGACCAGAAAACCCTTCTAAACCCACATCAGGGCACAGGTCAGACCCAGAAAATCAGACCTTTCAAGCGATTCATTGTGTACATTTTTGTAGATTTTATCAGGTCAACATTTCCAGTTTTTGTTTTTTTTGGGGGATAAGAAAACCTCCAGAATGAAAAAACAACAGAAAATATGACCCTTTTAAGCCTTTTTTTCAGTGAGGCCGAGAACCTTAAACCCCCAAACACTGAGAGGACCAGAAAACCTTTCTAAACCCACATCAGGGCACAGGTCAGACCCAGAAAATCAGACCTTTCAAGCGATTCATTGTGTACATTTTTGTAGTTTTTATCAGGTCAACATTTCCAGTTTTTGTTTTTTTGGGGAATAAGAAAAACCTCCAGAATGAAAAAACAACAGAAAATATGACCCTTCTAAGCCATTTTTTTTCAGTGAGGCTGAGAACCTTAGACCCCCCAAACACTAAGAGGACCAGAAAAACCCTTCTAAACCCACATCAGGGCACAGGTCAGACCCAGAAAATTAGACCTTTCAAGCGATTCATTGTGTACATTTTTGTAGATTTTATCAGGTCAACATTTCCAGTTTTTGTTTTTTTGAGGGGTAAGAAAACCTCCAGAATGAAAAAAACAACAGAAAATGTGACCCTTTTAAGCCTTTTTTTCCAGTGAGGCCGAGAACCTTAGACCCCCAAACACAGAGGACCAGAAAACCCTTCTAAACCCACATCAGGGCACAGGTCAGACCCAGAAAATCAGACCTTTCAAACGATTCTTTAATTTGAATTTAAAGTACATTTTCTTTTGCATAGTGAGGTGGTCCAGGAACCTCTCAAATCAGCTTTAGGTGCCCTGGCTGGACTTGAAAGGAATGGTGGACCAGAAAAAACCTTGCCAAACCCACGTCAGTGGGTTCAGAGCAGAAATATCTGTAATTTTTTTAACCCGTTTTTGAGTTGTGATGAAAAATTATACATCTTTTCCCCAGTGAGGTAGCCTTGGAGCCTCCTAAAGCAAAAATGAAGTGCCCTGGAATGACCCTAAAGACCAAACATATCTTCTAAACCAATGTCAGGACCCTCGCAAGATCTCAAAATTGCAAAAAAAACCTGACCTATTTTCAAATCTGTTGAAAAATCCTGTTAATTTTATTCCGGTAAGATAAGCCAGAAGCCACTAAAAACAACATTGGATGCCCTGGCTAAACGCCTAAGGGAGCAGAAGAATCTTCCAAGGGCTGTGGTAGGATCCAAAAATGTCACTTTAAAAAAAAAGTTCTGCTAAAAAGTCCACATTGTGTCTATTATAAAAAAAAGTTGAAGCATCAACTATTAACTTGGTTTGGTAATTGATTACCATCACACCAATCAATATGTACAGTATTAGGAACAAGACTGGTGCAATAGCGCTCTCTAGTGTTCACTTGGGAAACTATACATACACACATGCATTGCTAGCTGTTACCATCATTCCTTTGTGTTTTAATATTTCATCCATTTTCTACCGCTTGTCCCTCGTGTACAGTTAAAGTAGAGTAATATTTACATCATATACAATACACTTAAGATTAATTTTAGAGATAAGTGGACTAAAATGTGAAGAGATCCTGCAGCAGATCTTCTGGGATTTATTTCTTCCCAAACTTTATATTCCTGCAAACCCAGCTCATGCCATCCTGGTGGAGGAATACAAAATTAAAGATAAAGTGGTGCTATGAAGATGTCGCTACTCGCTACCTCATTAGTGTATTGCTGTGATTAGGTGTTTGCACATAGTTGTGTTTACTTGCAATCCCTCAGCGGTGATGGCGGAGCAGGCCTGGACTTGCCACATTCGGTCTCGAACGGTGTGCAGGTTGAGGCTCTCCGCCAGCTCGGAGGCCGGCATGGCTGTCATCAGGTCCTGCTTGTTGGCGAATATGAGCAGCGGCACTGCGGCCAGGTCCCCTTCTTCCAGTAACTCAGACAGCTCCTGAAATAAATAGGTAGACATGACATCTCAGACAGCTCCTGAAATAAATAGGTAGACATGACACCTCAACACCTCAACACCTCAGAAGAAGTCCTATAATTTAGAATGGAGGATAGTCCGATGTAATACTGAATGTTGGTATATAGGCTAAATTTTATGCATTTTCACTTCAATTTTATTTTTAATCTTTTTAAAAAGTGCTAAGGTGTTAAAAGCAATGTGCGGAGCAGAATATTCATTACACAGTTTGTGCATATTTAACACAGACCAGCCCTGCACACTGATTGGGAATGAAGTTGAGCAGCTAGTCAATGAGCTAAAAGCCCTGGGCTGTCAACTCATTGTCCAGTGCAGCTCAGGGAGGTCTACACCACACAACGCACTATTGCACGGCCACACAGGTATCCGTTACACATACAAATCTATTACTAGTTCATCAAAGGGGATTGGTTGGTATCAGTATCGGACAAGAAGTTCAAACCATAATCCTGCGTGGCATTAGCAAAACCTTGTCAGAATGTTTTGTTGTGCCACCGCAGAAGGGCAAAGAGCAAATATGTGATGATAACCATAGAATCTAAACCATAACATAGTACAAGTACAGTAGTGAAGTTTAGCACTAAGTGTTTGAAATGTAAGTGTTCTGTTACCGTTCCCGATCATTAACGAGTGGGATCAGCCGACACCGATCACATGTATTATCCGTAAATTTAACAAAAACTACTATACACTACTCATTTAAAAAACATTTTTTGCCCTCAAAGTCCTCCTGTGTTTAGAGAATCATTCCTTGAATTTGTAAACATTAACAAAACAACACTTTTTTTTGATAAAATAAAAATATTGACCTATTATCGATGATATACTGATACTACCCTTGGTATCAACACCACCATTTACTGGATCGATCTGCCCTCCTCCTACATGTCATGGACTGACTGTGACAGTGCTGACACAGCAACAGTGGTTGTTATATCTTCTCTCTTTAAAATGAAAAAATAAATAAAACACATTTATTTAAGAGATGTGTTCTAATACCCCTCAGTAATAGTCAGGTAACAAACAACCTTTTATTTATTTATACGATTCTCTTGAGGTTAATTTTACCATTTTTTAAAATTTAAATCGAGGGGTATACTGAGAAAAAAAAGGCCCAATGGCCCACACCAAAAATATTAAAACCAATATTTTCATGGATGAGGAAGCCTAACAAGGTAACCAAGAGAAACAAATTGGATGATAGATAATTGTTTTTAGTGTATTTTACAGCTGATTTAAGACACGGGTCAAAACCGACCCGTTAACATAAGAGATGGTAACAGAAAGCTAACACAAGAGGAAGGCTAGACCAGGCTTGGGCAATTATTTTGACTCGGGGGCCACATTGAAATAAAAAAATGTGTCTGGGGGCCGGTGTGTATGTATGTGTGTGTATATATACAGTACAGGCCAAAAGTTTGGACACACCTTCTCATTCAATGTGTTTTCTTTATTTTCATGACTCTTTACATTGTAGATTGTCACTGAAGGCATCAAAACTATGAATGAACACATGTGGAGTTATGTACTTAACAAAAAAAGGTGAAGTAAGTGAAATGTTTTATATTCTAGTTTCTTCAAAATAGCCACCCTTTGCTCTGATTACTGCTTTGCACACTCTTGGCATTCTCTGGATGAACTTCAAGAGGTAGTCACCTGAAATGGTTTTCACTTCACAGGTGTCAACGTGAGCATGATAATAGTTAGCTCGTGTCACATAGCAAGTTATGTGACTCTAAGGTGTATGGCTGGGAAATTAGAGCAAAAAGTGTAACAATAGCTTGGTGTGTGACATGTTTAGCCTTGTCTTCCAGTGATAATAATACTTAGGATAATAAGAAATGCAGTGTATTTGCCGTAATGACATGTAGGGATGTCCGATAATGGCTTTTTTGCCGATATCCGATATTCCGATATTGTCCAACTCTTAATCACAGATACCGATATCAACCGATACCGATATATACAGTCGTGGAATTAACACATTATTATGCCTAATTTGGACAACCAGGTATGGTGAAGATAAGGTCCTTTTTAAAAAAATTAATTAAATAAAATAAGATATAAAAACATTTTCTTGAATAAAAAAGAAAGTAAAACAATATAAAAACAGTTACATAGGAACTAGTAATTAATGAAAATGAGTAAAATTAACTGTTAAACATATATATATAATAATATATATATATAACGTAATATATAATGTAGAACCAGAATATTAATAACAGAAAGAAACAACCCTTTTGTGTGAATGAGTGTAAATGGCGGAGGGAGGTTTTTCGGATTGGTGCACTAATTGTAAGTGTATCTTGTGTTTTTTATGTTGATTTAATAAAAAATTAAAAATAAAACAACAACAAAAACGATACCGATAATTAAAAAAACCGATACCAATAATTTTCGATATTACATTTTAAAGCATTTATCAGCCGATAATATCAGCAGGCCGATATTATCGGACATCTCTAATGACATGATTATTATTATTATCTTAGGGAAGCGGCTCCACAGTGTGTATGGAGACAAACAATTAGCTGCAAGCCGCCTGTTAACCAGGGGACTAAAAAAAAAAGAATAATTCAGTAATTCAGGGGGAGCTCCACAAACCACGTTAAACCCAGATTCCGATCTAACAAAGGTCTTAACTCATTCTCCTTCTATGCCACATCAATATGGAATGCACTCACAGTCCCTACAGGTGTAAAAGAAAGTGCATCTCTATCCTCCTTCAAAACCGCACTAAAAGAACACCTCCAGGCAACTACAACTCTAGACTAACACCCTCCCCGGATTGTAAATAATCAAATGTAAATAATCAAATGTATATACTTGTTCTTATGCTTTCTGAGCTCACTATGTTCACTGCTCGCTGTACATATCCTACCAAGTCAGACCTACACTGTTTCAATGTCCATTTCTCAGATGATATAATTGTTGATGACTGAAGTGCTGATATCAACCAAACCTAACCCCCCCGCCCCTTCCCCCTCCACATCCCACCCCCTGGATTGTAAATAATGTAAATACTCTGATGATTAACTTGTGTGATGACTGTATTATGCTTCTTTCCCAAAAATAAGCTGATATCGATCATCTCATCCCTCCTAATGATCACAATAACAAAACATATCATTCTTACCAGACTGGTCTCTTCAAATCGCTTATTGTCCGAGCTGTCGATCACATAGATCTGTAAATAACAACACAGCACATGTAAGTATACATGTGAATACACAGTCTATATACAGTCAACCCTACCAGCACGTCGGTGTTCTCAAAGTAGTTCTTCCAGTAGGGGCGGATCTTACGCTGACCTCCGATGTCCCACACGTTCAACTTGAAGCCCGACGACTGAACACTCTTGATGTTGAAACCCTGCTCGCACATGTTTTGTGTCAAAGCCCAGTCACTGACCTACTGCAGGTTGTGTGTGTCGTGTACTTGTGTGGGCGTGATGTGGCTGATGTCCTCCGCCGCCAGCTGTTTGAGCAAAGTGGTCTTGCCGGCGTTGTCCAAACCCAGCAGCAGTAAACGCACCTCCTGGTCCTGAGGCTGCTTCAGCCTCCGCAGGATGGACAGCAAGCCCTTACATTGACATCACATATCCTAAGACAGTGTTTTTCAACCTTTTTTGAGGCAAGGCGCATTTTTTTTCATTTAAAAATACGGAGGCACACCACCAGCAGAAAACGTTAAAAAATTATACTCCATCAGGTCGTCGTGCCTTATTTTGAGTTTGTTGGTGTTTTCCTATGCTTTAGTTCTTGTCTTGCGCTGTTATTTTGGTGGCCATTCCTGTTGTGTTGATGTTTCAGTTTCATGTCTTCCTTTGAGCGCTATTCACCGCATTAAAGGCCTACTGAAACCCACTACTACCGACCACGCAGTCTGATAGTTTATATATCAATGAGGAAATCTTAACATTGCAACACATGCCAATACGGCCGGGTTAACTTATAAAGTGCAATTTTAAAATTCCCGCCACACTTCCGGTTGAAAAACTCCTTTGGATATGATTTATGCGCGTGACGTCAAAAAATCCACGGAAGTGGTCGTACCCCATCGACCCGATACAAAAACCTCTTGTTTTCTTCGACAAAATTCCACAGTATTCTGGACATCTGTGTTGGTGAATCTTTTGCAATTTGTTTAATGAACAATGGAGGCTGCAAAGAAGAACGTTGTAGGTGGGATCGATCGGTGTATTAGCGGCTAAGTACAATACTTACAGCAACACAACAAGGACTACTTACTACGCCTAGCCGATGCTTGGCGCCAAACCCACGGATGAAGTCCTTCGTCGCGCCGTCGATCGCTGGAACGCAGGTGAGCACGGCTGTTGATGGGAAGATGAGGGCTGGCTGGCGTAGGTGGAGCGCTAACGTTTTTATCATAGTTCTGTGAGGTCCGGTTGCCAAGTTGCTAAATTAGCCTTAGCGTCGTTAGCAACAGCATTGTTAAGCCTTACCAGGCTGAACATTTTTAACCGTGTAGTTACATGTACATGGTTTAATAGTATTGTTGATCTTCTGTCTATCCTTCCAGTCAGGGGTTTATTTCTTTTGTTTCTATCTTCATTTGAGAACGATGCTATCACGTTAGCTCAGTAGCTAAGTGTGTCACCGATGTATTGTCGTGGGGATAAAAGTCACTTTAAATGTCCATTTCGCGTGCTCGACTCTCATTTTCAAGAGGATATAGTATCCGAGGTGGTTTAAAATACAAATCCGTGATCCACAATAGAAAAAGGAGAGAGTGTGGAATCCAATGAGCCAGCTTGTACCTAAGTTACGGTCAGAGCGAAAAAAGATACGTCCATCACTGCCTCTCTAGTCCTTCACTGTAACGTTCCTCATCTACGAATCTTTCATCCTCACTCAAATTAATGGGGTAATCGTCACTTTGTCATTCCGAATCTCTCTCGCTCCATTGTAAACAATGGGGAATTGTGAGGAATACTAGCTCCTGTGATGTCACGCTACTTCCGGTACAGGCAAGGCTTTTTTTTATCAGCGAGCAAAAGTTGCGAACTTTATCGTCAATTTTCTCTTCTAAATCCTTTCAGCAAAAATATGGCAATATCGCAAAATGATCAAGTATGACACACAGAATGGATCTGCTATTCCCGTTTAAATAAAAAAAAATCATTTCAGTAGGCCTTTAAGTTGTTGCTATCCTTCTTTGTGTGGACATTGTTGATTGTCATATCATGTACGGATGTACTTTGTGGACGCCGTAAGTTTTTGCTGTCTTCCAGCATTCTGTTTCTGTTTACTTTGTAGCCAGTTCAGTTTTACTTTCGTTTTGCATAGCCATTGCCTTTTCCTTTCGTTCATTTTTGGTTTAAGCATTACATACCTTTTTACCTGCACGCTGCCTCCCGCTGTGGTCTGCATATTGGGATCACAACAAACCATTCCCGTCTCACCCGACACATTCCGACTTTTACAAAGCAATTAACTACATGCTGCCACCTACTGACATGGAGTAATACGTGGTTACCCTGCTGAGTTTTACACAGCACAGACACTAAGCAACGGCACATTATTTGCAAATTATAATTATTGATTTGCAAAAAATATTTTTTGGACCAATTAGGTGAAGTTGCATAATATCTCACCGTTACCTGCATTGCTAGCTGCCTCTTGCTAGCTGTTTTTCACCATTTAGAACACAGACAGGAGAAAGACATGCGCTCTTGTTTTACATAAGGATTGTCGATGCCATCCATCCATTTTCTACCGCTTGTCCCTCTCGGGGTGGCGTAGGGGCCTATCTCAGCTGCACTCGGGCAAAAGGCGGGGTACACCCTAGACAAGTCGCCACCTCATCGCAGGGCCAACACAGACAGACAGACAACATTCACACTCACATTCACACACTAGGGCCAAAATGTGATCAATAATAATTTACATTTCAGCTACACTAAATTTAGTGTAGCTGAAATGTAAATTATTATTGTTTCACTCAATGCATACGCGACAATCCATTTACATCTGAGTACAACTGAGCAACATATTTGAAGCTAAATCCGAACAGAGGTAGCAAAATGGTGGTACATTTTTGAGGTGGTACCAAGTGTACAAAAACAATACTAAGAATTATTTTTCCGGCAATTGTTGTGTGCATGCATGCACTTGCTTGGGGAAATCTCCCTGCGCTGGCGTGAGATTAGGAATGCACACACGGTGACTGGATTGTGTCCAACAAGAAGTCATGAAGGCTTTGGCTCAAGTTATTTACTTCCCACGGGACACAGCTAAGAATAAAACACTGTCACTCCACTCTGCAGACCTGTCACATGCTAATGTCCAAGTTTGAATCAAACGTATTAAGGAATATTCAAGAAAACTTATATAAATCTGGATTTGACACACGCTATTTCTGCTCATTTTTCTTCTTTTGTTCATTTATTTGTGCCGAATGAGTTTGAACATTGAAGAGATGTCCCTGATTGAAAGCACAGTCCAATGAAAAAACAATAATTCCTTTATTAGCTATGTATAAGTTAAATGTAATTATGTGTTAAATAAGAACTCCTTCTTTCCGCACTCCATCCAGCTGTATAATCACTCGCCATACAGCAATAGAAAATATATGTCTATTACCTGACCTTCTATGCTAGCTACCTCTCTTTGTTTATAATGTATATTTTCTGCTGGATCTACTCTCTATTTTATGCTGCAGCTGTTACACATACTGTAATATTGTACATGGTAATTGTTATATATTGTATATATTATATAAAAAATATGATATCAGTATATGTAATATACTGTACGGTATATACAATATGTAAATATTACATATATGTTATATTTTATATTGCTCCTACGGTACATTTTTAGTCTACTTTATACCTGTATTGTCTACTTTATACATGTATTATGCTTTCCATCCTTTGTAACTGAGCTACTGTGTGGAACAATTTCCCTTGTGGATCTTTAAAGTTTGTCTAAGTGTAAGTCTAATAACTTACCATGTTATCGTCCAGTGAAGTACCTGCGGCTTCTTGCTCAGGCTGACTGGATTAACATGACCATGGGGAAGATCAACCGTCACTTTCTCTTCCCGGAGGAACAGTAATGCTGCGTGACGTCATAGTCGTTAGCAAACACCATACAGATTATAGCAATCAATACATCGATTAAAAAAGTATTCATGAAATTCATTTTTAGTCTACTTTATACCTTTTGTTTTGGCCCTCTTTTAGTGCCCTTGTGTGCATTATCATTTCAAGCCTTACCCTTTCCATCCTTTGTAACTGAGCTATTGTGTGGAACAATTTCCCTTGTGGATCAATAAAGTTTAAGTCTAAGTCTAAGTCTATATGGGTTAAAACTAGCTCCATCCTATCTTGCTGATTGTATTGTACCATATGTTCCGGCAAGAAATCTGCGTTCAAAGAACTCCGGCTTACTAGTGATTCTCAGAGCCCAAAAAAAAGGCTGCGGGCTATCGAGTGTTTTCTATTCGGGCTCCAGTACTCTGGAATGCCCTCCCGGTAACAGTTAGAGATGCTTCCTCAGTAGAAGCATTTAAGTCCCATCTTAAAACTCATTTGTATACGCTAGCCTTTAAATAGACCCCCCTTTTAGACCTGTTGATTTGCCGTCTCTTTTCTGCTCTGCCCCCCTCTCCTGCGTGGAGATGTTATTAGGAGACCACAGACGATGCGCTAGCTGTTCAAAGTCAGGACCCGGGGTGGACCACTCATCTGTGCATCAGTTGGGGACGTCTCTGCGCTGCTGACCTGTCTCCACTCAAGATGATCCCCTACTGGCCCCACTATGGACTGGACTCTCACACTATTAACTAGATCAGTGTTTTTCAACCTTTTCTGGGCCAAGGCACATTTTTTTCATTGAAAGAATCTCGAGGCACACCACCAGCACGAAACATTAAAAAATTAAACTCAGCAGCCGATATTGACAATAAAAAGTTGTTCTCGCAATTGTTGGATAAGAATTCAAACCATAACCAACCATGCATCACTATAGCTCTTGTCTGAAAGTAGGTGTACTGTCACGACCTATCACATCACGCCGTGACTTATTTTTAGTTTTTTGGTGTTTTCCTGTGTGTAGTGTTTTAGTTCTTGTCTTGCGCTCCAATTTTGTTCTTGATTGTCATGTCATGTACGGATGTACTTTGTGGACGCCGTCTGCTTCTCCACACGCTGTAAGTCTTTGCGGTCGTCCAGCATTTCTGTTTTTGTTTACTTTGCAGCCAGTTCAGTTTTCCCTTCGTTTTGCCATCCCTAAGCTTCAATGCCTTTCCTTAGCAGCACTTACCTTTTGTTTATTTTTGATTTAAGCATTAGATACCTTTTTACCCGCACACTGCCTCCCGCTGTCGTCTGCAAATTGTGATCACGACAAACCATGTTCCCGACATCTACAAAGCAATTTGCTACCTGCTGCCACCTACTGATATGGAAGAGTATTACACGGTTACTCTGCAGATCTCTAGACAGCACAGACACTCAACAACGGCACATTTGCGGATTATTGGTTTGCAAAAAATATTTTTAAACAATTAGGTGAAATTACATAATCTCCCACGGCACACCATACAATATCTCACGGTACACTAGTGTGCCGCGGCACAGTGGTTGAAAAACACTGAACTAGATCCACTCGACGTCCATTGCACCGGTCGCCCGGAGGAGGGGAGGGCCCCCACATCTGCAGTCCCCTCCAAGGTTTCTCATTGTGAGTCGTTGTGGCTTGTGCAGCCCTTTGAGATACTTGTGATTTAGGGCTATATAAATAAACTTTGATCGATTGATTGATAAAACTCATGTGGACAAAAGGTCCTTCATATGGAAAAAGTACAGTATGCTACTAGTTTATTATCATTAACTACTACAATGTCTGATAACTTTTATCCAGAATTCATTATTACAAACTCAACCGGCTCAGTGGCCTTGTGGTTAGAGTGTCCGCCCTGAGATTGGTAAGTTGTGAGTTCAAACCCTGGACGAGTCATACCAAAGACTACAAAAAATGGGACCCATTGCCTCCCTGCTTGGCACTCAGCATCAAGGGTTGGAATTGGGGGTTAAATCACCAAAAATGATTCCAGAGCGCGGCCCACGCTGCTGCTCACTGCTTCCCTCACCTCCCAGGGGGTGAACAAGGGGATGGGTCAAATGCAGAGGACACATTTCACCACATCAAGTGTGTGTGTGACAATCATTGGTACTTTAACTTAATATGTGGAGCAAAATTATGAAACGGTTCTGGATATGGAAAAAGTACAGTATGCTAATAATCAGTTTCTAATAATTAAATTCTAAAATGTCTGATAACTTTTATCCAGAATTCATTATTAAAACACATTAATCATGTATGTTTTTTTTTTAATGTATCAATCATACAACATCCTATTGTTCATTACTAAATACGCTATATGCTATTGCACGTTTTTCACTTTATCTTATTACAGAATAGTAAAATAAACTTTTTTTTAACCTAAATTTCATGTTGTTTTGGAGTGTAGTACCGCCTTGAACTACCGTAAACACGGTGAAACAGCGCCCCCTGCAGCTGACCGAGCCCCCCTGTAGTTTCTCATATTACTCCCAGCGCTTGATCCGAGCCAGAGAAACAACATAAACATGTCTGAAGGCGACTGGAAGAACCGTTAACGAGCGACACTCATAGGCCACCTGAAGTGACCTCGACACGTCGTCGTTTCATTTTGACCCACTTTTGCTTTTATGCTTCCCGTCGCGTTGACGGCTCGCAACCCGGGAAGATGCCGCAGAAAGCGCTGGGATCCATTGTAGGGCTCCTGTGTGCCGGGTTATATCTGGTGCAGGTAAGCCGACGCGAGCGCTCACGAGGTCGGCCCAGGCTCTCAGGAAAGGCCGAGGCTCATGGGCTTGGCCAAGGCCTCAACCTCGGTCCTTTTTGTTTGCCCCACAAAGGAAACTTGACTCCGCTCGTCTTCTGACGTCAGTTATTCAAAGTTTTCGAAATGATTTTCGATAGTTTTTCCGCTATGGCATTTAAGGAAACGCATAAACATCACCGTGTACGCGTTTTAACGTCTCTATTTTTCTAAAATGTGTACTAGGTCAAGATTAGCTCTTGCTAGCTGGCAGCCGGCGAGTTGACGTGTTTATTGAAGGTTTTGATAGTAGCATGCTAGCCAGGCCGAGGAGCTAGCTCGCTAGCCAGTTGAAAAGCACATATTTTATCTTCAAAAACACGCATGTCAGTTATGTTTAAACCATTTATTACTTTAATGACTATGTTTTGTGTCATTTGCAGATGATGAAATCGTATGTATATAACTTAAGGGAATACTGACACAAATTAAGTCAACGTAGTAATTAACCTACAAATCAATTGAACGTATTTTTTAAATTTAAAACCAGGCTGTATTTTTTTGTTTAAGCCCCTTTTTCTTTGAACTCTACAACTGCCCTCTTTCACCATTTTAAAATCTTAATGTAAACATCTCCCTGTGGACATGAAAAAATAAAAGTGCAATATTTAATAATGTAATGACATCCTAGTTTAAACTCTGTATGTATTATACATTAAAGATGGATTCCAACTCAATTAAAGAACAAAACTATGTGTGTTTCTTTTTGTGCCTTGAAGCCATTATATAAATGTGGAGCTGCTGACCAAAAAAGTAGTAAGATGTTGTCTTGAACTCACCGGAAAAGCATAACACTTAGCTGTCTACATGTCTTTCATGAGAAAATGTGATTAACACAAAAGATATCTGCATTTTTACTGCAAAGTATTTCCTTTTTGTTTCTAATTAAAGGGCAAGGAGTATTGTTTTGGGGTGAACAATGAGCAATACCAATGCGAGATGGGATACTGCTGCGGTGAGACGGAATGCTGCACTCACTACTATGAGCTGTGGTGTAAGTTACTGATGAATGTGGTGGCACTTTATAGGCTAATAATGGCCATAGGATTTCACTGAGTACTGTCTCCTTCAGTGTTTTGGCTAGTTTGGACCCTGATCATCATGCTGAGCTGCTGCTGCGCCTATCGACACCGCAGGGTTAAAATGCGGCTGCAGCAGGAGCAACGGCAACGTGAAATCAGTCTGATGGCCTACCAGGGGGCCTCCAGCTCCTTCTTTTCCCCTCCACCCCTCAACCTAAGTGAGTAGTCGTGTGCTTTTAGCCAGCCTTACTGGGAACACACATGTTTGTGTCTGACTAGCTTTAATGCTAATCCACTGTTCTTGTCCATACCCGTCTCAGACATTCTGGCGCCAAGAAGCGCTAATGTGCACTTTTTACAGAAACACTGTAATTGCATTTGTCCAATGTATTAGAAGCCATTTATCACATTGAACAGTATTATTCAACTGGCGGCCCGGGGGCCAAATCTGGCCTGGGAATGACACCATACAGGCCACCAAATTCAGTTAAAAAATTGGGAGACAAACATTTTTGCAGCAAATTCCTAAAAACACTAGCGTTCCTGTTGTATAGAGGTACTATAAACACATTGGTAGGACCTTGCATTGACATTTTAACCTTGCTCGCAAACAGAATACTGCAGTCCAAACTTGTAATTTAAGGGGGAACTGCACTTTTTTTTTGTAATTTTGCCTATCGTTCACAATCATGAGAGACAATAAGACACAAGTTTTTAGTTTTTTTTTGTTGCTTTCTAACATGAAAATAGGCTCGCTGTATCGATGTGGCTAATGGGGGCAATCACCTCTACCTCTAAATCACTTTTAAAATGCATTCAAAAACCGCCAACAATACTTCATTTACGCTTCGTAACCCGTATAATAGCGTAATGTATCAACATTATTGTAAGAGCGAACACTGAGAAACTCTTTTTCTATCGTAGTAACACATCTGCGTGCTTCGGTATTAGCCGTAAAAGCTAACTTTGCCAAGAAATCAATCAATGTTTATTTATATAGCCCTAAATCACAAAAGTCTCAAAGGGCTGCACAAGCCACAACGACCTCGGTACAGATAAGCTGGCTTCTACAACAACACAAAAGACGTTTGGGTTTGTAATGCACAACACTGCGATATGACACCGATTTGTACTGACTGACAAACATGAACAATCATATTACGGTATCTGTAAAATATTGGCCCAAATTTCCTCCTTTGTTTGTACACAACTGAGCTAGCCAGACAGCGCATGTACCCTAGTTGTAATAACACGCATTGCGTGCTGCGTGTATCATGATAAAGTGACTCACTCGATGGACATTTGTTCGTCTGGTCCAGCTGTCCGGGGACGTTTCCTGTTGATATTGGGCAAGCACTCCATTTATGTCGAAAAAGCTTGGCTCCAAAATCCATATTTATGGCGTCAAAATCGCTTTCACCTCACTCTCCCGGCTTCCGTCTGCTCAAACGTCTCACTATTCCTGCGTGCTCGCTTCTATAAGCAGAAGTATATTTAACTCCAAAAGTATGAGGTTATAATGAGTTCAAAAATAGTAGTTTTCGTTGTCTGTTACCAAGTCTGCCACGATTAGAAAACACTTGTTTGTTTCCGGAAGTAGGAACACATGTTGCCAGAAGTCGGACGTGCGCTGCTATGGAAAAATAAATCAATGCGCTGAATAAATCTGATTAAAATGATCAAAACATGGTAAATATGTTACATATTGTTATGAATGTGTCTGTCACCACATTATATATAGACTTGCACTGTATATATAAAACGTTGTTGGTTTTACGTTCTGGTCGCATGGTTGCTTGCGGTGGTCGTGTCCTCAAGGTGCTAAAAGGACGGCAGGAAAGCAGCGTGCAGGTAAGATGCTTATTTATTCACAATAAGCGAGGGCAAGAATACAAAACAAGTCAGAGATGACACGGGAAACTGCGGCAAAGCTCAACATATGAACAAGCAAGAGGCTAGTAACAAGTAGTTCGCAAACATAAACTTACAAGGAGTAGTAACCAAACGCAAACTCTCGCATGAAGCGAGAGAAACCGCTCGACAAGAGTGTGGCGTGAGGCAGGAATAAATAGCTCTCTGATTAGTGACCGGGAGCAGGTGAGCGTCCCGACCACTAATATAGGAAGGTGAAGAAAATCCGCACCCATGGCAACTAAGAAAACTAACAAAAGGTTCTGAAACAGAAATAGACAACAAGTAGGGATTTACCAAACTAAACATAACCCGGGCAACAGATCATGACAGCTGGAGGGTTTTGAAGGCTACTACGGTCACTCCCATTACCTACATCTTTCAAGTGTTTTTTTTTATTATCTTTAAAATTGTAAAAAAAAACATGCGTTTATGTCTTTCATTAAGATTCTGTACAATAGGCAAATTCCCCCAAAAAATGCAGTTCCCCTTTAAATAACTGAGGCGTTCCCCAAGGCACCCCTTTAATTCCTCTCCTTTTTGGCCGTTACACGTTTTTCATAATGTGATTTATGTAACTGCATCTGAAGTAAGCTTGTTTCCTTCCATAAACAAGGTTAAACATACAGACTTGCAATGTACGTATAAACTGTTGTCAGTAGTCATTTGTTTAACTTAAGTTATACTAGTATAGGTACTCAAAAGATACATTTTAGGTCCTCTTTTAAAAAAAATAATTTTGGCTATTCAACTGGTGGCCTGTTCAGTTAAAACAACTGCAGATTTTCAACAACTACAATGCTGTAATAGAGGTGATCTTTGACTAGCTTTTTTGCAGAAGGTTCTTAAGAACAGCATAGCCGTCCTGTAACTCTGACAACATAAATAGACCAAAATCTAATGATTACAGTAGAGGACACTGGTTCCCAGGAATACACTAAATAAGACTAATATTTAAGGGAGAAGTCTGACCTCCCAGTCCTTACCTAGCTTTCTGTAAATGTGGCCCCTAAAACAATTTATTTGAATATCCCTGACAGAACAGCAAATATTAGCAACGCTTGCATCACATTTTAACAGCAACATCATTGCTAGGTTGGCCTAGTTGCCGATGGAAAACAAAATGAAACAACTACAGCTGTCATGTTGGCAGAGCTTCCTTTTAAGATGTGTGGCAAAGCCTGGTTTTTCCCATAAATCTGTCCTCTGGAAATTTTTGGGTATACATCTGGCTAGGGGCGGGGTCAGAGGCGTTATGTCAATACAAAGGACGGTGTTCCTTCAAGATCAAATTGGGAAGACCAGAACCGGAATTTTCTGACCTAAGATCAGTAAGATTATGTGACTGGGACAGGAAAACCTAAAAGCTGGTGTGCTGACTTGCAGGATTCTGGAACGATTGCAAGCTTCCAGACTATGAGGAGGTGGTGGGTCACCCTCCGACTCCGCCGCCACCTTACTCTGAAAACCCGCCTGAAGCTGCTCCAGATCCCCCTCCTCAAGCAAGCCAGCCAGAACTCGCCGCGGCGCCACAACCCTCGCAAGATGAGCAGCCCGCCGGGTCAGCCACCGATGCCTTATGCTCAAACCAGGAAGCCGCGTCAGTGCCGTTTTTGCCTCAGGAGAACGCGGCAGATGCGTCGCTCAAGGAAGAGGGAGAGGAGGAGGAGGATGAGGAGGAGGAGGAAGATGAGCTTGTCACCCGGCGCCGGCACGTGACCGGCGACTCAGGGATAGAGGTGTGCGTTTGCCGGGTGGATGTGGACGAAGGCTCGGGGCTGGACGAGGAGAACGAGGAGGAGCAGCGCATGTGCAGGGTCAGCGGCGGGAAGTGCTGCTCCCAGCACCAGCAGCAGCCTTTCAGACAAAAGGCCTCCGACATGTCTGACGGCCCAGCCACCAGCACGGGAGACAGCCTGGTGTGATCCCCGTGACGCCGACCAGCCAGCCCGGTGCGACACTTCTTCTTCTTCCCACGCGGTGATACAACATAGCGGTCGCCATCGTCACCACGGGGGAATGTCTGTGTTTTATTCTGCGAGCTAACACACGGACACGACGCTTGGACGACGCCGATCACAAATCCACACGCGAGATGAATAACACAATGTCAGGAAGTTTGTTTGTTGGCTTCGCTCTCCGTTTCATTTAGCAGCTCTTAATCAAGAAGACGAGGACGCTAAGCACCGCCATCTTGTTTTTGTTTCTCAAATCATTTCCGCCCACCCATCCGTCTTGACATTAAACCGTCCGGTGGGATGTTCCTTATCATCATCATCAGGACACCAGCAGGGTCAACATTTCCATTCTGTCCCTACTCGACTTGCGTCATAAAGAAAAACCCCGTAACTAAACAGAACCGAATGTAGGGCACGGCTATACGGTCGCCACAGCAACAAGCTTCAGGCGTGTGATTTTGTTATTTTAACGTGTGGCGCAGACAGGAAGATGCCTTTTTTTTTTGTTTTTTTTGTTCAAAATGGCCGGCCACCTCATTTTGATGTCTCTACGGTTCCCACAGGTCAGGTTTCATGTGATCACGACGAGGCTTGGCAATGTGGCAGCCATGAAGGATGTTGATTTTGTATGTTTTTCTAAAAGAAGTCCTCGTAGCGTGTAACGACGGGGTTGCTAGTGAGCAGATGTTGTGAGAAAGTAAAGGCACGGACTATTAACATAGTTTGCATGATTAGCGTTTGACAAGTTTCCATAACAACGGCTACACAATTCTGTGTTCAAATTGTCCTTAGCTTGTTGTGCGATGTTCTGCTTCAGACTACAAGCGTCTGTAGCCTGAGCTCTTGGCACTGGGAAGGACTTGCAAGGTATTTTCCACCAGCACCAGTGCAGAAAGGGGCAGTTTGAAGCGGATGTCAACAGATGCAGAATCTATTGTTGTGATTATTGCCGTGCTTTTCACAGCATTGCGTGTCTCCAGAATCGTGCTCGAGTGGGTGTTGTCACAAATACGGAGGGGGGAAAAAAACACAAAACAAGATTGTTACCAGATTCGTCTTGCTATTGTGCAAGATGAGCAATTTCCCAAGAACGTAAGGGATTAAAGCATCATATTATCTTTAAAAATGGGCTAATTTTCCTGCAAAACCAGAAGCAACGCATTCCAGTTAAAACACAACAGCACTAAAAACCTAAGGCTGGATTTACAATGCAGTTTTAAATGCGCAGTTGCAATTTAGTATTAGCATGTTGTTATAATCCAATCGGTCCTTTGTATGCTAAAAGTCACATTGGCAGATATCTGATCCGACTACATTTGGTCATATTTCCAAACACTGCCATGCCCACATTGTGTCACTTGGAAGTAAAAAAAAACTTGGTATTGTGTCACTTGAAGCATGTAGTCTTGTGAACCATTTTCGGACCGTAGCTAGTTCTTTCTATATTCTAAAAAATACAATTATTAATAATATTACACTAATTTGCTTTGTCACCTACAACAAAACAGCTCAGCATACATTGATCACATACAATATATATCCTTCAATTTGTCTGCATGTGGCCCCTGGTGGAAAAAGAGACACTGCTGATGTAGTGTAAATCCAGCCAAAGACACTAAAGCTAGACAAGAAAACACAAACTTTCACATAAACCAAAATGTCTTATTTCCTACTAATTACAGTCCATTGCTTTTTTTTTTAATAATCCCACCAAGGTCTCTGATGCAATTTTTAAATTTAGCCGAGTGTTCAGTAAATGCTTACATTTCCACAAGTCGGCTATTTTTAATTTGGCTATTCAAATGAGCTGTGGGTTTATTTTCTGCGGTTATTAACACAATGCTGACAAGGCTCCTGGCCGCCTAACAAGGTTTAATGCCGGGTTCTGCTTGTGGATGCTTGAAGGTTCAGTAACCCATAAAAGGGAAACTGAGACCTTCACTGGCGGCAGTTGTTTGGTTTTGGGGGGATAATAATAAGCAAACAGTACATACAGTTTAGTTTCAATGTTGGAAGATGACACAGAGAGCCTGATCAAAGACCTGCAAAGGGGCTTGTGGGTTTATACTAACGCAACTGTGACCTTTTGAATAGAGCCGTGACACTCTGTGAGCATGACCACATACAGTAGACACACCCAAATAAAAAGAAGACATGTTGAACAACAAGAACACACCAATGCCTTGTTGCATCTCTACAGATGTCTTAAGTGATGAAAAACAAGTCTGTGTGTGTTTCTGCCTTATTAGGAGTCGCTATAGTTACAAATGGCTTGGGCCGGTCCTTGGAGCTTTAGCATTAGTCAGCAATTCATCACCCCCTATGTATAGTGAGGATTTAAATACATTCACTTTTGAAGCATGCGCATTGATCGTACATTTGAAAATTCTAGTGCATGCGATCCTTCCTGTCACATAAATTAACTAGCAAGAAGAGATTAATTCAAGTAACATTGCCACACTGAAAAGAAAATGAGTATGAGAAAGAAAAGGCCTATTATTGAATTATTTGAGGAATAACTTTTGCAATGTTACAAAATAGTGATGTTTTAAGAAAAAAAGTAATGCGACAAAAAATATTTAGCAGGTGAAAAAAAGTAGTAGTAGGTATAAAGTTGTATTTTTTAGAAAAAAGTCGTAATGTTATGAAAACAAATGTTTTTTCAGAAAAAGTCGATTAAAGATGTTGCAAAAATGTTTTTTCTTAATGTTGAGAGAAACAAATACATTATGTTTTAAGAATAAAGTTGTATTTTTGTGACAAGAAATAAATCGTAAGTTTACGACCAAAAAATTGTGTTACGAGTAAATAATTAAAAAAACGACAAGCTCCTAAGGGTACTTCTCTTAATGTGTCCATGTTCATGCTTGTAATTAACATTTGTTAAACTCCGACTTTATTACCATAAAATTCCTTTTCTGGTAAATTAGCTTTTTTTTCCCCTTAAACTTGTATGATTACCATTTTATTATGGCATTTTTTCCTTGCAAAATGACACATCTACTTAAGATTACATACACATTTCCTAGTATACAACTTTAATCTTGCATGATTACAATTTTTTTTACACAATTCCGTTAGATTGCAGTATTTCTTTTGTAAAACTGCAACTTTATTTTCTTTCTGGTGTGGCACTAATACTCCTTTGTGGGAAAAGTGGGAAACTAAAAGAATGAGTGTGCTTGACTTAAAGCTGGAGGCCCCGTAGTGTCCTAATGGCCTTCCATGGCTTTCATGTTTACTGAGACTAAGGGCTATATCAGTCATGATCGTCCATCCACTTTGAGACCGCTTTAACCCGCTTTCTTTAAGGTGTTTTCTTGTGGTGGTGCTTCTATTGTACATAAGCTGATTGTATATGACGATGTATGTTTGTTTTAACAGGCTTGCCTTTTTTGTTTGCAGAATTGATCCTTTTTCTTGACTAACCCATCAAGCCAAAGCATTAGTTCCATCCTTGTGTGTGAATGGTAGTTTTGCATCTATAGCGTATTGTACTTTACTCAACCAGGCTATGCAAAAAAAAAAAAAAAGTACTGTTCTATGCTGCGAACCGACCCCGCCCGCCCGCCCGCCCACCCCTACTTTCTGTCATGTGGGCACCAGTACTAGCAATATGACTCTCAGTACTGTACTGTAATCTCTGTGTGGTCTGTTTGTTAATAAAAATGTAATGCTCAGCAACAATGTATGTATGCAGAGGGGCTCAAAGCTGAAACAAAGCCATTTTTGTTTATATATACACTTCACCCCCCAAGTAACATCTAGTCTGCCTTTTCAACCACTTAACACATTTTATTAAGAAGTAAGAAATAAGTATATTATACTCATGGATCGATTCATCCTTCTGTGCGTTTATCACAGTTCCATCCATTTTGGTTGCATTTATGTGTACAACATTTTCACAGACTGAATATTAATGGCTGCCTTTCATACAACCGTCACTGTATCATTTTGTCTCAAAACGTGTAGTCCATACAGAGGGGAGATACAGTGGGTTGGATTTTTTTATGTTTCCAAATAACCCAAGATTGTGTTGTTTTTCTAATTAGTTCATGTACGCCTAAATGACTAAAGTGGGGAAAAAAGCACTGACTGATAGATAATATTGCTCTTTTTGAGTTTAATACGTCTGCTGTGTAATGTTTGGGTCATTTGTATTTTATTTTTTTTAATAAAATAAAACCTTGGCACTCGACTAATGTACCCTTGTTGTACTTTTAACAGTGTGTGCTCTTTAAGAGTGGGATGTTAGAAAATATTTGGTCTTTTAATGAGCAATATTTCAACTTTTATTAAATAGAATATGAAAATTGAGCCACTGAATGGATACATGAGGCACATGGTAAGGGGAAAAGAGTAATAAATGAGGGATACAAAGAAACTATTCTGGCAAGGAAGTGGTTATCACAAAGCAGTCATTCACAAAAACAAAAAAGAAGAAGGTTGTCTGTGTAGCAACAGTTTAACCTAAAAACGAGGACATCTGAAGCCACAAACAGCGAGCTTGCGGAGTGTACGGCAAAAGTGGAGCAGCATTGAATATATTTTCAAACATTATAAAGTAGTGGGGAAAAACACCTCACATTTTCTTCAGTGCGTTGAAACGGATCACATTTGGTATATTCAGTGGGCATTATTTGTGAAAAGGACAGCATGTATTCAACTGTAACTGAGTGTTTCCTGTAGTTCCTCCCCATAAATGCAGCTAAGCAAGGTAAACAAATGAGGAGGAACGCCTCTCAGTATGATAAAGTACACCACTGCAAACTGCAGGAATCTAAAACGTTTTGGTGCAAATCCAAATAAAATGTTGCCTTTATGTAAATATACGGTCCTTTACTGCCCTCTAGTGATACTACATGTAAAACCTTTATATGGGCTGTTTGCAACATTTACACAGATGCCTGGAGGGCAGCAACTCGCCAATACATATAACACAGTACATCTCGCCCTCTCATGGCTTCTCCTACGTAACCCATGCACGTGCATTAGCGTTAGGGGTTGTTAGCTAATAAAGCAATTTAAATAGTGAATGCGTATTCTGTTATAATAACATGACTTGTTCGTTGCTTCTCTTGGACTGCTTTTGTATGTGTGCACACGCTCTCTGTGCGTACGTGTTGAAGAGACCTGGGGCCGTACTTATCAAGCTTCTTAGAATTACTCCTAAGAAGTCTGCTAAGAGTTGACTTAAGAGTAAATAAATTATTCGCTGAAAGCTGCACTTAAAAGTTAGTTATCAAGCGTCTTACTCACACTTTCAGCGAAGTGTAGGACTGAATCTTAAGTGTCACACTCAAGAGCTGAATTACGACATTACTATGTGCCGTAAACGGAATTTTAGGTGACGTCATTTCCGTGTCCATAGAAATGACCAATCACGGAAGGGAATCCGTTGTCTAAGAATAAAGAAATAGCTTGGAAATATTTAAGTGGACAATGGGAGTGTATATTTTGACAATAAACTACAAAATAATACAAAACAAACTAGTCCCCGCCGGCACTCACGCTACCGCTCCCTCTCTTCTATCGCCCACACACTCACTGACGTCACTCACCTCACGGCCACACACATACGCTACTGTCATAACATTTTCTTTCCAATTCATTAATTAGGCAACTAATTTGAAACTGGTGTGGGTGGCTCTATATATACTAGCCCACTGCAGACACATGCAGAAATCAACAAGGAATCGAAAAGTATTAAATCTGTGACAAAAATAATATCCGCTCTGTCTAAAGGATACCGTTTGATCAGCTGCTCGTCATCAAAAAAAAAAAAAACATTGTTCCGTTCCCTGAACGTTCGCGCACGTCTCTCTCGCCTCAGTGCCATCCCCTGCTGGCAACTCCTAACCACTTAAGACACCTCTGAAGGTCTCTTAAATATCGTGGAGAGTAGGAGTGATTCTTAGACTTAAGAACGTTGATAAAAAGCTTTTATTCTTAAGTTTGAGAGTAGGACTAAATTTCGCAAATTCTCAGGACTTAAGTGTAAATGGCACTCTAAGAAGCTTGATAAGTACGGCCCCTGGTGATTGACCGCCGTAAACAGCAATCATTTTCTACGGGCCGGTAAAATGTTTCATTACATAAACTTTGTAATTGTGAAAAATATAGACAATTGTCAAACAAATGTGTTCTGTTAAACCACTAATGGTAACATAAGTGTTCTTGATATATTTTTTGTTTTTGAGAAAATGTTACTGCGAGGAAGTTGGAAACAGCACCTTTAAGGCAGGGGTGTCAAACCCGTTTTCATTGAGGGCCACATTGCAGTTATGGCTGCCCTTAGAGGGCCACTTGTAACGGTGAATAATATATAAATACAAATTGCCTCATTACACAATTATTCATTATCGTATATATGTTTATATACACTGTAAAAAAAAACAGTAAAAAACTGACAGTTGCCAAAATTTTACTGTAAAATTTATGTTTTTAAAATATATGCTGTAAATGGAAAAAGAGTACCTCTGTTTTTCCTGTAAAATATACAGTTGTTTTACTGTGAATTGCTGTAAAATGAAAAAACAATATCACCGTGTTTTTTGTTTTTTTTACGGTAACATTTTGGCAACTAAACAACCAGTTTTTTACCGTAAAATAATTTTTAAAGTGTACAATTTGACGTATAACTTGCTTTCAAATTATGAGTGAAACCAATATAAAAGTATTTTTATTTTAAAAGAAAAAATGTACGATAATATATTTGTTGCAATATTAGGTTTGCAGTTTAAAAGATATAAAAACTGCATGCAGTGCATGTATGTTTGCTGTTAAAATGGAAAGTTGAATACGTTTAGTGAGAAAATACGCATATTAATTCCAGGCTTTCGCGGGCCACATAAAATGATGTGGCGGGCCAAATATGGCCCCCGGGGCCTTGAGTTTGATACCTGTGCTTTAAGGTGTAGGTTAGATTAGCAGTGTTGGGAAATTTACTTGAAGAAAAACAATTATATTTTACTACACATTTACGATAACAAAAAAGTAATTAGTAATTATGCCTGTGTACATGTAATTAAATAGAAGTAACAAAGTGTTTAATGAGGTTGTATGCGGACAAACATGTTGCTCTTGCACACAAAGTACACTTCATTTGTATTGTAACTGTACTTCCTTCCTGAAAACGCCAGATTTGTGTTGATGTTTGGAGCTCCAAACTTAGCTTTAGCTTTGCTTGGCCCTCGCATGAGTGTGATTGGTAGAGAATGAGGAAGTGTGTGGAGGACGCAGAGACGGTATGCAGGCTGGAGACACAGTCGGCCCTCGCAACATCGCACTTTAAATATCGCAGCTTCATTAAATCGCTGACTTTTTAAGAAAAGCAATTCTTTCAAAGCATTTTCTACATGTTTTTAGCCTTGGAGTGTTAAATTATGTTTTATTTATGTATTTGTCTAATTTTCATGTATTATATTGTGGCCACCGTTATAGATATTCACCAAGCTGGACTTCTGTTTCTGCGTTAAAGGTGAACCATGTTAACAAAGGGTGGCTAACCTTGGCGCTATTTTTACTGCAATAATCTCAAATCGACCAACTTTTGGCAGAACAACTTTTTGATGCACTCCATCTTTAACGCATGTCTCACCAATAAGACATTTCCACATTAGCAGTCTTGTCAAAGTGTCACCATCAGCCATCAACAACTGTTGACATCAACTCTTAATTCAAGATGCTGTGGGATGACAACGCAGAACACGCATTGCAAACAAGACAGAATGCTAACAAGTAGGGATGTAACGGTATTATAAATACCACGGTATTAAGGTTTCAAAGTCTTCTCAATAATAGGGTGATGTGTGACGGTATCAGTTGAAAACTTGGTGAGTGTAGTTTTCTTCTGGTGTTTTAGCGTTGGCCAGGTCTGTAAACAAACTACATATAAGTGTGCTCGTACTCGTCGTAGATAAAAGGAATGTTTTTTTGGACATTAAAAGCGGTCTATAACAGGTTGAATTACGTTGCTAACAAACAGACAAACAAGCCCAGGCCAAAACATAACATCTTTGGCGGAGGTAAGATAGTCTGCGTTTCCAGCGTTTCCAAGGCAACACAGAGCCAGCTGGTCATGGCACTGACATTAAATCACAAAAAAAAAAGATCCCCGAGGGAAATGAGATTAAACAAGAAAGCTACTTAATTCATCTGCAATCAATCCATTTTTTTCAACTGCTGGTCTGTGGATGTCGCAGGGGGGCTGGAGCCTATTCTAGCTGCACAGTGTCCGCCCTGAGATCGGTAGGTTGTGAGTTCAAACCCCGGCCGAGTCATACCAAAGACTATAAAAATGGGACTCATTACCTCCCTGCTTGGCACTCAGCATCAAGGGTTGGAATTGGGGGTTGAATCCAAAAATGATTCCCGGGCGCGGCCACCGCTGCTGCCCACTGCTCCCCTCACCTCCCAGGGGGTGATCAAGGGTGATGGGTCAAATGCAGAGAATAATTTCGCCACACCTAGTGTGTGTGTGACAATCATTGGTACTTTAACTTTTAACTATAACTCGGGTGGAAGGCAGGCCTGGACAAGTTGCCACCTCAAACTGTCACCCAGAAAATATGTTTGAAGCCAGCGAAGCCAAACATCAGTTTGTGAAGTATTTACATTATCAAAAGTTTTTATATTGTTAGTTTACTTTTCTGAGAAACAACATTTTCCATACTGATACACAAAATTACCAATGTAGAGGACACTGCTTCCCATAATGTAAAAGTTGAAAGGCACTAAACTGAACATTATTGTTTTACACTGGATGTTGACTTTGTTACTTTAAAATCAACTGTAAGTTATTATTTTTAATATTTAATATTCCTGCACAATTATTTGCACCTAGAAATACTTGTTTGTAGTAAAAAAATATGATTAGAACATTTTAGCATTATGTTTGTCTTCAATTACAGTAAGTGTGTTTATCCGAAACATTCCTGCCACTTTATTTTACACACTATAAAACTTTTTTTTTTGGATATATACCGCAATAATATCGTACCGTGGCGTTATTACTGTGATAATATCGTACCGAGATATTTTAAACCGTTACATCCCTGCTAACAAGTAACAAAAAAGCGTAGCTTGGACTGTTGACCAAGTTTTTGCAAAACAACTTATGCCCCTGGTTTTACACTTAGACTTAGACAAACTTTATTGATCTACAAGGGAAATGGTTTAGCACATGGAAGCCGAGTTCTAACTTAGAGGAATTACCCTGGATGTGACAAAGTATTTCCATGTTGTGGCCGTGTTGTAGTGGCCGGGTGACGACAAAAGCAATGACATTTAGAGGGTCCTGCGTGCTACCGGTGAGTATTGTAATCTACAGTAGAACACACTCAAGGCTACTATATTGGGTGAAATGAGTGTAAAGGTGACTGAGTGGATGGTATTTGATGTATAGAGGGTTCTAACAATGTTAAAAAAAAAACATATTTAAAAGGTTGTAAACAGTTGGTTTTTTTTATTCTCTTTGAAAATATTCGATCCATAATAATAATCCTACTTTGCAAAAATGTGTTTATTCTGGTACCAATTAACTGCGGTAAACGAGGGACGATTGTATAGGGTGTTGCAACTCAGCACTGCTGTTGTCCTGTTAAAGTCAGAATGACGGTAGAAAAGAGCTTTAGCCTGTGTCACTAATAACGTGTTAAATTGCACTGATGAAAGGTAATTAAATTACCCGTTACTGGAAAACAATAAAGGCATTAGTAACGTTGGTATTTTTAACACGGTATAAGAACTTTTTTCACGCTGCCTCTCAAAGCCTCTTCTGTATTTTTACAACGTCAGATTTTGCAGGTGGACCTAATGTTGTGGCTGTTTAGAAATGCTATAATAAATAGTCTACCTAATACAGCAGATTGTGAAAAAACAGGAAACAAAGAGTCAAAAGTCATATTTAGGATTGTAGCTGCTCAGAAGTCATGGTCTGTGTCTACCCAGAGCAAGGTGAAGGTCACCCCCGTCAGCCACATTATTCGATTGGTCTCAGTGCAGCGAAGGTCTATAGACCGCAGCGTTCCCAACCCTCGCATATTTTCCTTTACCCACTCGCCTCCTCAGTAGAATCGTTTGCGCCGGCTCTCGTTCCAGTGACTGTAGACTAAGATGCCGATGACGACGAGGAAGATGCAACCCAGCAAGGAGAAGAGGACGGTGAAGAAAATGGCCAATCCGCTCATACCTTCTTCAGTCTGACCCACTGGAGGAGAAAAGACAGACCATAGGGAGGTGAATAAAGGACACTCGTGTGTGTGTGTGTGTGTGTCTGTTACATCTGAGGAGATCCATGTTATCCACACTGGGTATGGTTATCTCCTCTTCAGTCTCTTCCTCTTCCTGTTTACTTCGCAGCACCGTCAGTTGGTAGAGTTTCAGCGAGACGATGTCATGGTTGTCTAGGAAATCAGTTAATTATTGCAGTAATTTAATGACTTGAATAAAATGTATGGTACAATGCTGCTATCTGCTGGTGTGAAGTGTGAATTACACTAACTTTGCGCCTTTATAGACGTCATCCATTGAACCTCCATAACAAAATTCCACCGAAACAGTTACAATCAATTAGTCTAATGAGATTCAATACAAAAAGCTCTATTCAAAAATGCTGCATTTACTTGTCTGCCATTTCTATATTTATCTCTAAATTGGCAACAGCAAAGTAGGGATGTAACGATTAACCGGTTTTACTAATAATGATGATTAAAAATGTCACAACTATTTATTGCAAAGGCTCTACTACACCGTGTGTTTCTGTCCACCACTATAAACAAACAAACATGCTGGTACGTTATTTTCGGCACAACCTGCACAGAACGCACTGAGTGCCAAGCAGGGAGGTAATGGGTCCCATTTTTATAGCCTTAGGTATGACTCGGCCGGGGTTTGAACTCACAACCTACCGATCTCAGGGCGGACACTCTAACCACTAGGCCACTGAGTACGTGATGGTGGTTTCTGGGCACTGGTTCGACCATAGAGGCTATTTCAAGACCAAATTTTACAAACTGTTCTAGTTGACACAAGGACTTGAGGTGAGCAGGCCTTGTAGAGCTCTGCTGCAGTGGAAAAGGAGTCAACAAGCAATCCTCCCGAGCGGTTGGCTTGCAGGGTCTGCCTGACCTTGGCTTGTCAAAAACAACTGCAGTCTCTTCAAATCTTTTTCTTATTCTTTGTACTTGACACAAACACATTAAAAGGTGTCAGCCACCTCACCAGTAGATCTGGGGCCGTATTTATCGAGCGTCTTAGAGTGCCATTTTACACTTAAGTCCTGAGAATTTGCGAAATTTAGTCCTACTCTCAAACTTAAGAATAAAAGCTATTTATCAACTTTCTTAAGTCTAAGAATCACTCCTACTCTCCACGATATTTAAGAGACCTTCAGAGGTGTCCTAAGTGGTTAGGAGTTGCCAGCGGGGGATTGCACTGAGGCGAGAGAGACGTGCGCGAACGTTCAGGGAGCGGAAGGATGTCCTGGCTTTGTTTGATGACGAGCAGCTGATGAAACGGTATCGTTTAGACAGAGCGGGTATTATTTTTGTCACAGATTTAATAATTTTCGATTCCATGTTGATTTCTGCATGTGGCTGCAGTTGGCTAGTATATATAGAGCCACCCACACCAGTTTCAAATTAGTTGCCTAATTAATGAATTGGAAAGAAAATGTTATGAGAGTAGCGTATGTGTGTGTGTGGCCCTTTAATAGGTGACAGCATGTGAGGTGAGTGACGTCAGTGAGTGTGTGGGCGAGAGAAGAGCGGGAGCGGTAGCGTGAGTGAGGGCGGGGACTAGTTTGTTTTGTGTTGGATTGACTGTGTGCAAGCAATCAATAAAGCAAGATTTGCAACTAATCGCCTGACTCATCATTCACCCTAAAGTCGTCCGCTGTGGAGACCCACTGCCGGGTAAAGTGAAGGGTGTTGCCCCGAGCATACATCGGCCCTGGAGAAGTGTCTCCCCTGCCTCTTTGACTACGGTCTGGGAGCAGGAAGCAGGAAAGGTGCAACAAAAAGGAAACATTTATTTTTGATTAATTGCCAATATTGTTTGTTTGTTTTGTATTATTTTGTAGTTTATTGTCAAAATATACACTCCCATTGTCTACTTAAATATTTCTAAGATATTTCTTTATTCTTAGACAAGGGATTCCCTTCCGTGATTGGTCATTTCTATGGACACAGAAATGACGTCACCTAAAATTCCGTTTACGGCACATAGTAATGTCGTAATTCAGCTCCGAGTGTGACACTTAAAATTCAGTCCTACACTTCGCTGAAAGTGTGAGTAAGACGCTTGATAACTAACTTTTAAGTGCAGCTTTCAGCGAAGAAATTCTTTACTCATAAGTCAACTCTTAGCAGACTTCTTAGGAGTAATTCTAAGAAGCTTGATAAATATGGCCCCTGGTCTTCAACTTCTTAATAATCAACGCTTTGGTCTCAGGGTGAATCTTAGGCATGTTGTCAGAGGTCAAGTTGCAATTAATGTGAAGGTTTGGCATGCTGGGGTTCTTTTTATACACACCCACTAATTGATTGATCAATTAGTGATCACAGGTGAGGCTGTAATTTAGGATTGGGTGCACCATATGTTAAGGCGACAAGACTTTTGTCCTTGCAAAAACTGACTCATTGGGCTTTACCAAGCTGTGGACATTGGAATGTTTTTCAGTAGTTTTGTTTGGCACCAAAATATTATTTCAAAAGATGTTGGGATCGAAATGAGCCATTTCTTGTACTTTTTGAGCACACTCAAAAATACCGCGCTAAGAATGATAACCGTGATAATTTTGGTCACGATAACCGTGATACAAAATGTTAATATTGTTACATCCCTAGTGACCATTTAACATTAGAGATTACTTCTTCCTGTCTGTGTTGAATAAACTATAGGCAGTGTAAATTAATCTAGTAAGTCTAAACCACAAACATAACTGAAGGATTCTTACAGAGCGGAGGGCACTTTTATTTAATTGAAAGAGAGACTTTTTGTAATTTTTTATTATTTTGTACTGTTAGGTTATCTAATTATTTCAGTAATAAATAACGCAAAATCCCTACGGTGATTATTTACATTTTTGTTTGTGAAATAAATCAGTGCATAATCGTGATAATCTTGAAACTGTGATTATTACTCAGACTATAACTGTAATTGTTTCATCCTACAGCAAACCTCATTTTGGTATATTTAAAATCTAACATTTGAATTTTTGTGTTGCTAAAAGCTACAATGCTTTCTTTTTTCTTATTACTTAAATTGATTGACATGTGTGTCTGGCAGATGTTCTTACCTGAGAGGTCTCCTGTGATTGCGGAAGCGCCAAAATAAAAGCCTTTTGGTAGCCGCACGCCAGGTATGTCCAAGCAGTCCCTCCACTCATGTTGTCCATCTATGTCAATCATCACCTGATAAATTTAGAGATTTTAAATACGAATTATTATACCGACCTAGTACAAAACCCATGGTCTAAGATCCCTTATGTGACAGGAGTGCTATGCTGTTTTCAAGAACCAACTTTTCAAAGAAACGTTTCTCACAGTCAGTCTGCGGCGGACATAGCGGATGAATAGGAAGGCGTCATGCTTCAGGTTGCGCACCATGGCGTTGCAGCCCCCCAGCTCTGTAGGCCGGCCGTCTCGCTCGTGGTCGTAGCTGATGGTGCCGTTGCCCACCATGGCGAGAACAAAAGGAAAGATCCTCTTGTGGTCGGTGAAAGACAAACGCATATATTAGACGACTAATACCATCATTGTGATTGGTTTGCTGGACCCAAACACATTGCCTATAAAGGAGTTTAAACTTGCATGTTTCCGACGATGTTTACCTGTGTGCGAGGAGTGTATCTCTTCTTTTGTGCCTGTCCCCAAGGTGAGTGCACAAAAGAACACAAAGACATCCCCTTTACACAACACTGCCCAAGTACCAACACGAGACCCACAATGACCTTTTTTCCCAAAAACATGTAAGTGTTCCTGCGGCTCACCTCTAGTTGTTTCTCCTCATTGGGATACGTGTCCACAAAAACACCCAATCCTGTAAAGTTGTCCTTATTTCCAAACACAGGACCTGTGTGTGATATGACGATACAACGTTATGAAAGAAAAAAGTAGTAATAAATAGTCCTGGGACTTCGTTGGAGTTTGTTTCTGGAATAATTAAAAGGTAATTAATACGATCCAAGTCTCGGTCCAAGCAATAGTCATGTCCTATAAAACAGTGACCCCCACCGCCCATTTTGAGACCAATTGTCAAACCTCTGTTGGAAAGACCTTGTAGTAATCTAATCTATTGTCATTTACAGACCTTGGCATAAACACTCTAGCGCAGTGGTTCTTAATCTGGGTTCGATCGAACCCTAGGGGTTCGGGGAGTCGGGCTCAGGGGTTCGGCGGAGGTCAAGACACACCCGACTCATCGTGTAAATAAAAACTTCTCCCTATCGGCGTATTAAGGATACGGCAACAGCAGAAGTCAGACTGATTTGCAGGTGTGTAATTTGTTGTGAGTTTATGCACTGTGTTGGTTTTGTTGTTTGAACAAGGTGATGTTCATGCACGGTTCATTTTATGCACCAGTAAAAAAAACATGGTAACACTTTAGTATGGGGAGCATATTCACCATTAATTAGTTGCTTATTAACATGCAAATGAGTAACTTATTGGCTCTTAACTAGTCATTATTAAGTACTTATTAATGCCTTATTCGGCATGGCCTTATTATAACCCTAACCCTCTAACCCTAACCAAATAACTCTGAATTAAGTCTTTATTACTTAGAATATGTTCCCCTAGTGTCCAAATAACTCTAAATTAAGTCTTTTTTACTTAGAATATGTTCCCCAAACTAAAGTGTTACCAAAAACATATAACTTTGTCTTGAATTTGAAAAAAAACAAAACATTTTATTTTACACTAAAGAAGGGTTCGGTGAATGCGCATATGAAACTGGTGGGGTTTGGTACCTCCAACAAGGTTAAGAACCACTGCCTTAGTGTGTTACATGAGTAATATTAAATACCGAAATGAGGCCTCAAACTAAACCTTTTAGGGGCCACAAAAAGCCTAGGCCCCGTGTATAAAACAAAGAATAGATGAATACCAAATTAAAACACAGCACAACAAACTTCTGCCCGCACAGACACGAGCTTGGAACCGCTAAAACCATGTTTTAAGTAGCAGGTGATCAAGGTTTTTCATGGCCCAGTTTAGCCCCGCCCTTGGCCTGGTACAAACAGTTGAGGATCCCTAATCTGTTTACCTTTCTGCATGCGCTCCTTTGTGTACCAAATGGCTAGCCCGTCTCCATTAAGGTTCTTCTTTCCTTTTCCATGAATCTTAAAATGCACCTGCATCTCCCAGTCGTTCAAATGGCACGGCTTGAAGACAAAACAGAAAAATATTGGGTTCAAACTGCCATAATAAAGCTCAGTTTTGACACACAATGATTAAATTGCAATAATGCAAACGGTTATTTACAGTTTAATCCAGTGTTTTTCAACCAGTGTGCCGTCTGAGATAATTAAGTTTCACCTATTTGGGTTAAAAATATTTTTTGCAAACCAGTAATTATAATCCGCAAATAATGTGCCGTTGTTGAGTGTCGGTGTTGTCTAGAGCTCGGCAGAGAAACCATGTTATTCTCTTCCATGTCAGTAGGTGGCAGCCAGTAGCTAATTGCTTTGTTAAAGGTCGGGAACAGGTCGTGTGAGACGCCGATGGTTTGTTGTGATCACAATATGCAGGCGACAGCGGGAGGCAATGTGCAGGTAAAAAGGTATCTAATGCCTAAACCAAAAATAAACAAAAAGGTGAGTGCCCATAAGAAAAGGCATTGAAGCTTAGGGATGGTTATGCAGAACGAAACTAAAACTGAACTGGCTACAAAGTAAACAAAAACAGAATGCTGGACGACAGCAAAGACTTACAGCGTGTGGAGCAGAGACGGCGTCCACAAAGTACATCCGTACATGACAATGTCCACACAAAAAAAGATAGCAACAACTGAAATGTTCTTGATTGCTAAAACAAAGCAGGTGCGGGGAATAGCGCTCAAAGGAAGACATGACACTGCAACAGGAAAATACCAAAATAGGAGCGAAGACAAGATCTAAAACACTACGCACGGGTAAACACCAAAAAACTCAAAATAAGTCATGGCGTGATGTGACAGGTCGTGACAGTACACCTACTTTGAGACAAGAGCTATTGTGATGCATGCTTGGTTATGGTTTAAATTCATATCCAACAATTGCGACAAAGACTTTTTATTGTCTACTGAGTTTCATTTTTTTTAAATGATTTCTGCCGGTGGCGTACCTCCTGATTTTTTCAAAGAAAAAATGCACCTTGGCTCAAAAAAGGTTGAAAAACACTGGTTTAATCATCATCATATGTTTTATACACTCACAAGTCGGCTCCATACTGCCCCCTGCCGGCTCTGCATGTCAGGTGTGAGTCGCACCTGTTCAGTAGTTATCATAGCATCGCCCATGAGCTCCCAGTGGGAGGAGCCTAAAGACCCCACACCTGAAAAGGTACAATTTAACTGTCAACTTAGTGATTTTCAAACCATACTGTATGTTAGGACTTACAAGAAATTAATGTTTAGGGAATGAAATAGCTTGGAAATACAACAATTGTGGTTGTTCGAGAAATATCTATGGGTGTACCTTGGTAGGGCTTGGTGAGGGAATACTCCCGTTTCAGGAATTCCTCCATTTCGTGGTCGTCGTCGTCGTCGGCAAAACAGTGGCTAACAGTAAACACAAAGAAAATCAAACACCAAAAGAGTTTAAAAGGCGTCATCTTTCGAGGAGAAAATAAAATGTGTATTGTTTTAGAGTCTCCCCGGTGCCTGCTCCGGCTGACGGCGGCCATAGTAGGTCAAACATCACCCGCCTCGTTACGTAGTAAACGGCTTTCCTATTGGTTCCCGCTATTGCATGGCGCATTGCCATTGGTCCATTTTGCTGTCAGTTATATTACGCACCCGTACTGTTTTTTTAAATTACGCTCGTGATTTTTCTTAAAGGTACAGTGTCGCTTTTGGGAAAAGCTATTATGAAGCTATGCTGATGTTAGAAATTATTTAGACTAGATTGTTTAAAAAAGCACCGTTTTAAGCTCAGTTGTTACCGTCATATATGTTTTGTAAAGGTTTTTTTATTTTAAAAATCTTTATTTTTAATATGCAACATTTACATACAATCAAGAAATAATAATAAACAAAACAAGTACAGAAACCGTACAAAACAGCGCCAGGGGGTTGTAAACTCAAAAAGGTAACTAAAATAGAATGAAAAATACATATATGTAACAAACTGTAAAGCCATAGGCTCACACAAGTTCCGTAGAAAATCCAAATTTGGAACACAGCATCATAGTTTTCACAGCTTTTTGGTTGTTATGTGTAGAGAGTGTTTTAAAAGTAGAGTTCTAATTATTTTTAAAGGCACAAAAAACAGGTCGGGTATTGAGAAACTTACATTTATGAATATAAAACTTTGGCAATAGTAGGGCTGGGCGATATGGACGAAAAAGTATATCTCGACATATTTGTACTTAAACTCGATATTCGATATATATCTCGTTATATTTTTCGGTGAAAGTATACATATAAATATATTCATTTTCGAGCGATATTCAGTAAAATTGAAGTTAATTTTTAGTTTAGTTTAGTTTATTAAGGATCCCCATTAGTCTACACCGCAGTGGAGACTATTCTTCCTGGGGTCCAAGTCAAAAACATCACACAATCACAAAACAAAATATTACAATGCAGTACAACATGATCAATAATAGAATGTTGCAATACAAAAATAGCAACAACAAAAAACAAAAAAAACCCAACAACTTCGAGTTTACATAATAATCCATCCATCCATCCATTTTCTACCGCGTATCCCTTTTCGGGGTTGCGGGGGGTGCTGGAGCCTATCTCAGCTGCATTCGGGCGGAAGGCGGCGTACACCCTGGACAAGTCGCCACCTCATCACAGGGCCAACACAGATAGACAGACAACATTCACACACTAGGGCCAATTTAGTGTTGCCAATCAACCTATCCAAAATAATGTTCATACCAAAGATAAAAAGAGCAATATAAAAATAGATATATATTTTTGCAAAAATAAAACAATGAACCTATAATATACACATTAGTGTACCAAAGACAAACAATAAGTGACGAAAAAGTACCATCCATCCATTTTCTACTGCTTGTGCCATAATCAATAAAATAGTCAATAATCAATAAAACCAGTCATGACATTAGGTACAATCTAGAATAATCTATCTGAATGACAACTGTTCTTTAAACAGTCAGTGGCACTTTTATTAACCCAGTTAGTCAAGATGGGTATTAACAGCACAGAAAATAAACTGTTTGAGTAGTACAGAATTACATAACATAAATAGAATAAATAAATATTATTTATACGTAAAATAAATAACACAGCTGTGCAAATAATACAAAATGTATCAAACTCAGATTTAAAAAAAAAACAAAAAACATTTTCCTTCCTGGTTCGATGACCCGCCCTATCTTGTCTCTGATTGGCCTGTCCCTAACCAATCGTGACTCGTCATAGTAAGCAACCAACTAATCATTGATGTTCTTTTCCGTGCATGCACGTCTTGGAAGGAGGAAGGGGAGGGGTTTAGTAGCCCATGGAGGGGGGGCGGGGGGAGAACAAGGAACACAACAAATAAGCGGCGTTTGGTAATTTTAACGTGAAATTATATATATCGATATTACGATATTTTCTTAATTCATATATTGTTTAACAAATACATCAATATATCTTCTAAACTACGTCACTGAAGAAAACTGTACTGCCATCTAGCGTCCAGGACGTGTTACTCACTCGGCCGGGTTAGACGCAGGTAAGAAAGCTCACGCCCCCTTCAGGATCCGTCCTTGCTGTCGGCATTC
Organism: Entelurus aequoreus; assembly: GCF_033978785.1. NCBI lineage: Eukaryota > Metazoa > Chordata > Actinopteri > Syngnathiformes > Syngnathidae > Entelurus > Entelurus aequoreus. The sequence goes on from NC_084751.1 coordinate 3,428,718, forward strand.
TCAAACTCTCACTACTCGGCGGCGATGGAGTGAATGACGCCAACAGGAAAGCCAAGCATGGATCCCACGGAAGAAAAAGCAAGCCAAGAAGTTGACATCTATCGCGACACATGGGTCCGCTTCCTAGGTTTGTACCGTGTGTGTTCTCCTACGGAGCGAATGAGTGAAGAATAACAGTGTGACCCTGGAGCCGTGTGCTAAGTTGCTAACTGTACGGCTAGCTTGCGGCGGCTAACCACTCTGTTGAACGGCTATTCTTAGTGTACGTGAAGGTCACATTGTGTTATGGAGGGCATTGACAACATAATGGGGAAAACACTTAATTT
>NC_084751.1:3434043-3469043 GCF_033978785.1 Entelurus aequoreus
GCCCAACACTGATGGAGTATTGGTGCGTGCAAAAGAGCAGCAGGCGCCTGTGGCCCTCGAGCCGGTTGTAATACTAATCAAATATCATCCCAGGGGGCTATAGATAATTCTGATCCGGCCCGCGGGCCTTGACTTTGACACATAGGATTTACAGTATATTGTCTATATCGCAACCCTATTGTCGAGCATGCTTAGCCATTCCTTTTCCTCTAGTCCTCCAGTGATAAGAAACTTTATTTTCTTCTAGTAAGGATTAGTGTCTTCGAGGCGGCTTCACACTGTGGACAGACGACACGTTCATTGCGGCTTGCTCTCAAATTCGAGCCGGTGTTCTGGCAAGACACGCACCCTCCTGGAATTCATGCAACTCCTGCACGTGTGTAACCAAGAAATGTAACTGTCTCTCCCTGAGCGTGCTTCTTTTTGGAAGGAGCCTTTTATGTTTGTACAGTCTTAAGTCATGTAAACAACAGGGCGCAGCTGCGGTAAATATTGAAAATCCTTAAAAAAAAAAGGCAAATATCGGCCCCAGATTGACGTCTCTAAAGAAAACATGTTCAGTAAACTGAACAAATTGAGTTTTATTTGTACTGACCCTTAAAACGGCCAACTTGCAGCTCGGCAGCCAATGTGTGCCTGGGCAATTACCTCTTTAAGAGGATGATAAATAGTCTCCAAGTGCGGTTTAATAGGCTGTGTGACATCGCTGTAAATTGGGGGACATTGTGTGACATCCTCCACCCACCTCTTCTCCTCAGGTTACGCCAACGAAGTGGGGGAGGCCTTCCGTGCGCTGGTGCCATCCAGCGTGGTGTGGGGCAGCTACGCGGTGGCCACGGTCTATGTGGCTGCTGATGCTCTGGACAAAGGGAAAAAAGCAGCTGCGGTAAGCGTAAAAAGAAGTTAGGCACTGGTTAATATTTACAAGAGTATTCATTTTAAGAATGAATAAACTCTCCTGGCTCACACGCTTGACTTTTCTAACATCCTTACTTGTAAGGCGATTGTAAAAATGACTTAACGCCGGTCACTATTAAGACGTAAACACAATAAAACACTATTTACTTCACGCTCACGTAATGCCAATCAGTGTTGGTGCTACGAATTTTCAAGTCATAAAAATGGGTTCCCACAGTACATTTTTGAGGTCCCATTTTTTTGTAACCGTTTTGAAAACAAATGATAAATGTATGCATTATCCTGTTATATCTCACATTCTATATTGTTTTGGAAAAAGGTTGTTATAAACGGAAAAGGGTATTCTAGTAAAATATGCGGAGATGAGATGTGTCAGTATCAAAATATTATTTGAAATCAATTTTTGGCAGCAGCAAAGTGGTCGTTTGGGTAGATTTTAGTTTTGTTAAGGGTATTTTAACAAGTAAACAGTACAGTGGGTACTTGATTTTGATATATGTAATGCTCATAAGGGTATTCTAGTAAAATATGCAGAGATGAGATGTGTCAGTATCAAAATATTACTTAAAATCAATTTTTGGCAGCAGCAAAGTGGTCGTTTGGGTAGATTTTAGTTTTGTTAAGGGTATTTTAACAAGTAAACAGTACAGTAGGTACTTGATTTTGATATATGTAATGCTCATAAGGGTATTCTAGTAAAATATGCAGAGATGAGATGTGTCAGTATCAAAATATTACTTGAAATCAATTTTTGCCAGCAGCATAGTGGTAGTTTGGGTAGATTTTAGTTTTGTAAATGGTATATCAACTAGTAAACAGTGCAGTAGGTCCTTGATTTTGACATATATGTAATGCTCATAAGGGTATTCATTTAAAACTGTTTCTTATTGCAAATAATTTTTTAGTTTTTTTTGTTTGCAAGTGCTAATCGCCTATTTAGCGAAACGAAAAGAAATGGAAAACTGCATCAATATACATAAACTAAATATGCATCAATAATCGATTTTTAATCGAATCATAGCTCCTGAATCGTAATCGAATCGTGAGGTGCCCAACGATTCCCACCTCTAATAACAAGGTACCTTTAGAACCCGTTTAATTTAAAAGACAAATGTATACAAGATATAAAAGTCGGGGTCCCCATTCCGTCTCTCCCTTAGTTTTGGGGTCCTTGGGCTGTAAAACGTAGAAGAACTTTGACGCAAACAATTCATTTTAATGTAATTTAAAACCATTTTAAAAAAGCACCAACATTTTGTAGAAAATTGTGCAAAAATTAAGGCATTCGGGCAATAAAAAAATGTTCTGACCCCCTATTTCCATGCCAGTGTTGTATTGAGCAGAATGTGTGGACGTGGCGCTGAACTCGGCACACCTGACGTCTTGCTGTCCTTAAGAAAGCAAACGAGTTGAGATTGAATCAACAGCGCCTCTGCTGGTCTTAACTTAAAACTGCACTCCTTTTCTTAATTAACGATCAGTTTCACCTGCACTTGTCCAGGCGCACGGGGACAACCCAGGCCAGAAGACCCGCGTGGTGGCGGCGGTGGCGGACACGTTCCTGTGGCAGGCCCTGGCCTCCGTGATCATCCCCGGCATCACCATCAACCGCGTGTGCGCCGCCTCGCTGCACCTGCTGGGCCGCACCACCAGGTGGCCCCTGCCTGTGCGCAAGTGGACCACCACGGCCATTGGGCTCTCCACCGTCCCCTTCATCATCACCCCTATTGACAGGTAGCGCCTTGTTCGCCTTATCCTCACAAAATTGAGTACAACCCTCAACGACCATTTTAATTACCGTATTTTTCAGACTATAAGACGCACTTAAATCCTTTCATGTTCTCAAAAATCGACAGTGCGCCGTATAACCCGGTGCGCCTAATGTACGGAATAGTAATAATAATAATAATAGATTTTATTTGTAAAAAAGCACTTTACATTGAGTAAACAACCTCAAAGTGCTACAGTGTATTAAAAAAAATAAAAATAAAAAGATAATAAAAAATAAATAAATATACAAACTAGAACAGCCAAATAGCTAGAACTAGTATGCATATATATATAAAAAAGGCTTTTTTAAAAAGAAGGGTTTTTAAGCCTTTTTTAAAAGCATCCACAGTCTGTGGTGCCCTCAGGTGGTCAGGGAGCGTGTTCCACAGACTGGGAGCGGCGGAGAAGAAAGCCCAGTCTCCCATTGTTAGTAGATTTGTCCTCGGAGGTTGGAGGAGGTTAGCCTGTCCGGAGCGGCGGTGTCGTGTGGAGGATTTGGGGGTGAGCAGTTCTTTGAGGTAGAGGGGGGCATCTCCATGGAGGCACTGGTGGGTTAGTAAGGAGACTTTGTATTCAATCCTGAGTGGAACAGGAAGCCAGTGAAGGGATCTGAGATTATTATAATAATTCTGGCGTGACTGCGTGGGTTCCCTCCGGGTACTCCGGCTTCCTCCCACCTCCAAAGACATGCACCTGGGGATAGGTTGATTGGCAACACTAAATTGGCCCTAGTGTGTGAATGTTGTCTGTCTATCTGTGTTGGCCCTGCGATGAGGTGGCGACTTGTCCAGGGTGTACCCCGCCTTCCGCCCAATTGTAGCTGGGATAGGCTCCAGCGCCCCCCGCGACCCCGAAGGGAATAAGCGGTAGAAAATGGATGGATGGATAGTTGCGCTTACCGACCTCAAAGCTATTTTATTTGGTACATGGTGTAATGATAAATGTGACCATTAGATGGCAGTCACACATAAGAGATACGTGTAGACTGCAGTATGACGCCAGTAAACAACACCAAAACCATAAATGTTCCATTGAAAATATAGAACATTACACACCGGCGCTCAAAAATCTGTCAAAATGTTTTAGTACGACTTTGGTAAGCTATGAAGCCACACCACTCGATGGATTGTTGGACCATTACGGCTACCGTAGTCAGACGTATTGTGCTTCAATATACGTCATTATAATGGTGTGTGTATAAGGAACACAAATTGGCACCTAGTAGCAGACATTATCTGGTGTTTTGTTTCGCAATATTGTGAAAAACCAACCTTTCCTACCGTCTGGTACCTGCTGATGTGTATTTGGGATCTGCATGAGTCCTGAAAATTTGCGCCCCTCCGCCATTGTAGTCCGTGCGGACACCGTAGTCGATAAGCTTGTTTTTTTTCTCTATCTTCTTGTTATGGGACATTCATCCTCCACTGTTGTCATTTCTAATATAAAGCGGCGTAAAGTTGTAACTTATATCTGTCAGTAAACTCGCCATGAAAGCGCTAAAAACTACCGGTCTAGTGAGTTTACATTATTTACCCAAGGAACTTCAGTTATTAGAGAGTTCCGGTCGGACGGTTACTCACGGGACACATTTCCGGCGTTGTTGTTATTTCCGGATGAGGAGATGCTGCTCCGTTATTGATTGAAGTAAAGTCAGAATGTCATTAAAACAGTTAGCTCCATCTTTTGACTCTTCTTCCACTCCCGTCCTTGCACGCTACACCGCTACAACAAAGATGACGGGGAGAAGACGCTGTAGAACAGACCTGGGCATTCTGCGGCCCGCGGGCCGCAGAATGCCCTTTGTGCGTCCCTGTCCGGCCCGCGTGAGGCCAATTATAAATTACAAAATACATTTTAAAAAGTATCTATGTCGAGTGTGCAATACAACGGTGTTGCTTTTGTTTTGAAAATCGTTATTTGTATTACTTCCGTGTGGACGTATGCGTGTGCGTGATTGTGAGTGAATGTGAACAGCTGCAATCACAAATTACAAAATAAAGTTGAAAAAACATCTATGTCGTGCGCGCAATACAACTGTGCTGCTTTTATTTTGAAAAGTATTATTTATGGGCGTGTGTCCGTGTGTAACCTGCGAGTGAAGGTGCACATGCAGCGACAAGTGATGCACGGTTTTCACCCGAGACGCTAAAAAGAGAAAAGTTGATGACATGGACTGCCAAGCAACGTTCCCTCTAAGGTGCGTGCCTGCGCAATTGCGCACTGCTCAAGTGTCCGCTGCGCACAGCAAATATATGCCGCGCACCAAATCAAATCCCATCTGAATTCTAAACAAAATAAACATATTTATTCTATGTAATTATGCAATGCAACTTTGAGTGACAGTGACAACAAGTGGCCCCAACGGTGTTCGTCAACACCGTTCAATTGAACACCGTTCAATTATTGTAACGTCTATCGAGATGCTTCGAGGACAGGAATTATATCGATCACTTTATTGAGCAAAACTGTTTATATTCGGACATAACCACACCAAAAACATGAATAAAACACTTCTATCTCGAAAAACTAGTCATTTTCTGCCGTACAAACCAGGCCAAAACCAACTTGTCATCTGTCACCAACACGCATACCACTAAACCACTGGTGCGTTTATGGCCACACAAAAAGTCGGACAACTCAAACACCACACAAAGTTACACTATGACTCCTCAGTCATACGTGTGCTTATTTTACTGTAATTTATTATTAATGTTAATTTATTTATATTAGTCATGGAATGCTGTTACACACACTGTGTTGAAGTATTACTATTATTATTAATTATTATTATTATTATTATTATTATTATTATTTACCTTATGGTATATATCAAAAATAATATTGAGCAAAATTTAATTGAAATATTGTCGATGTGGCCCTCCAGCAGTGCTCGGGTTGCTCATGCGGCCCCCGGTAAAAATTAATTGCCCACCCCTGCTGTAGAAGGTGAGCCACGTAAATAAGACCGCCCACAAAACGTGACTGTCAGAAAGCGGCTTGAAGATGATCTGTAAAACATAATCTATGCAACATTTTGACCAAAGAACCACTATTACATGTTATGTAGACCATGTTTTTTTCCTTCTTTATTATGCATTTTTGGCCGGTGCGACTCATACTCTGGAGCGACTTACAATCCGAAAAATACGGTACTCATTTTTGCAAGATACCGTAGTATGTACTGTATTTACCTTCTGTGCACCTGGCAGGTCAGTGGACTACCTGCTGGACGCCAGCCTCCGCAAGATGTACGGTCCCGGCGACAAGCAGGATTAGGCTGCTATCATGGAGGTCCACCTTCAAAGAAAAGGGATTGTTTGGTACTGTATATGATGACAACACTACTCAGGAGGAGTATTGCTGTACAAACACTTATATTGACGTTTAACGGCAGGGATGCACGTCGCTGTTATCGTGCTGCTGTGTACTTGGAGCCAGTTTAGCACAGCGGTTCACTTTCGGGTACTATTACGCTCTCTGAAGCACTTTGATTCTACCCAGCTGTTACACACTCACTCATGGGAGCCACTGCGGTTTGCACTGGAACACCATATTTTTGCAATATGCCATCGTAAATGTCTCATCTCTGCTGTAGCGACTTTAAGGGTATTAGCCATTTTTAACCATTTATCACTGTTACAGTTTACTGTCTAATTACAAGTTTGGTGTTTGCACACTTGAAAGGGAATAACTACTATGAGCTATGCAAGGGAAACAACTGTCTTTTTAAAGTACGCACACCACACAGAGTGTTTTAACATTGTCTATACTGTATGAGTCTCCATATTCATATTCAGTTCAACATTTCATATTTTACACGTGATAGGAAAACCGGTATATTTGTTGTATAGTGTGTGGGAAAGGGTTACATTTTATCTTCTGTAAACATTAAACTTTGACTAAGAATGGGATAAATTGTTAATACAACACTGGGGAGACAAAAAAAAAGTTTGATGTTGTGAAATAAATTGTCCAATGATGTGCTTTTGTTTAGTTTTTTTCCTTGATGGTATCAAACGTAGGTACAGTTAATTGGCATCCATAATAATGCAGGTTTTGGTAATATTGTAGTTTCCAAGATACATCACACTGCATCACACAGTAGGAGGCGTTTTCTTAGGTTTTCATATAGCTCCATAAGGTAAGCAAATAATTAGAAATGAAGAGATGTGACGTTTGGGAATAAATGGAGCATTCTAAAATGGCTCTTTTAAGTGTACGATGAGAACCAATTCACGTTTGGGAGCGTTTTTTTTTTTTGCAAAAAATATATATTTATTTATAGTTTTTTTTCCCCCTTTTCTTCTCATTTTCTATATTACTACTACTATTATTATCATCATAATTATTGTATTTGAATGTTTTCTTTTTTTTGTTTTATTTTCATTCTCGGGGTCGCGTTCCACTAAAATAAGAAAAATGTGAGGTTTTCAGTTTTTTTTCTGTATGAATTGTATTGAATTGTCCATGCTCATTAATAAAAATTTAAAAAAGAAAGAAAATGTAGCAGCGTTTGGATTCACTTTTTCTGAATTATACCTTTTTGAAAATATTTTATTTTTTATTCACTTTTTTGGCTCATTGTTACATGTAAAGTATATGTGTGCACACCCCAGGTAGTGCAGTATTGTTCACTTTTGTATTCACATTTTTAATACTTCTTAATTTTTATCCTTGTTTTATTTATACTTTTTAGAAACACAAACACTTTGTACTCATTATTTGTATATTTTTTTCTGTATTGTTAAAATGAGCTTATAGTCAGCTGGTGATGTCGTAGTGATAGTGTAAGCATGGGGATAAAGCATTACCTGGAGGAATATTTACAATGACAACAAAACAAAAATACAATTATAGTCAATATTTCAGAATAATTTCCACCAATTAATATTTAAGTACATACTGTTCCACATCATATCTTATAAACACTACCCGTGATTGATTCCTTTAAAAACATATTAAAAAGTTGATTTACACTTGTAAAGAACATAATGTCATGGCTGTCTTGAGTTAACAATAATTTCTACAACTCCTATTTTTTTGTGATAGAGTGATTGGAGCACATACTTGTTTGTCACAAAAACATTCATGAAGTTTGGTTCTTTTATGAATTTATTATGGCTCTACTGAAAATGTGAGCAAATCTGCTGGGTCAAAAGTATACATAAAGCAATGTTAATATTTATTAAAAAAAAAATTTTTGGACAAAATTGTTGCAGTTCAGCTAAATGTGTTGGTTTTCTGACATGGACTTGTTTCTTCAGCATTGTCCACACGTTTAAGTCAGGACTTTGGGAAGGCCATTCTAAAACCTTAATTCAAGCCTGATTTAGCCATTCCTTTACCACTTTTGACGTGTGTTTGGGGTCATTGTCCTGTTGGAACACCCAACTGCGCCCAAGACCCAACCTCCGGACTGATGGTTTTAGGTTGTCCTGAAGAATTTGGAGGTAATCCTCCTTTTTCATTGTCCCATTTACTCTCTGTAAAGCACCAGTTCCATTGGCAGCAAAACAGGTCCAGAGCATAATACTACCACCACCATGCTTGACGGTAGGAATGGTGTTCCTGGGATTAAAGGCCTCACCTTTTCTCCTCCAAACATATTGCTGGGTATTGTGGCCAAACAGTAACATTTTTGTTTAATCTGACCACAGAACTTTCCTCCAGAAAGTCTTATCTTTGTCCATGTGATGTCCAATGAAACAAAAATTGAGCTGTTTGGCCACAATACCCAGCAATATGTTTGGAGGAGATGACAATGAAAAGGGAGGATTACCTCCAAATTCTTCAGGACAACTTAAAATCATCAGCCCGGAGGTTGGGTCTTGGGCGCAGTTGGGTGTTCCGACAGGACAATGACCCCAAACACACGTCAAAAGTGATAAGGGAATGGCTAAATCAGGCTAGAATTAAGGTTTTAGAATCGCCTTCCCAAAGTCCTGACGTGTGGACAATGCTGAAGAAACAAGTCCATGTCAGAAAACCAACACATTTAGCTGAACTGCAACAATTTTGGCAAGAGGAGTGGTCAAAAATTCAAGCAGAAGCTTGTGGATGGCTACCAAAAGCGCCTTATTGCAGTGAAACTTGCCAAGGGACATGTAACCAAATATTAACATTGCTGTATGTACACTTTTGACCCAGCAGATTTGCTCACATTTTCAGTAGACCCATAATAAATTCATAAAAGAACCAAACTTCATGAATGTTTTTTGTGACCAACAAGTATGTGCTCCAATCACTCTAAATATGTCATAGAAAATCACAACAAATTATCTTTTTTTTTTTTTTTAAAGCAGTAGCTCATGTTTTATAAGATAATGTTTTAGTTTGTATATTAGTTGTAATTGTTTCAAACTAAGGCAGCATGGTGGGAAAGGGGTTAGTGCATGTGCCTCACCCCCCGCGACTCCGAGAGGGACAAGCGGTAGAAAATGGATGGATGGATGTTTCAAACTGAAAAGGGAGTGTTGGTGTTCCTAAATGAACCACAGCTGACACTGATTACGGTCAAACAAAGGGAGCATATATACAAGAAGGACACACAACAGCTAAAGGTTAAATCTCAGTTATGTTTTTTCTTCAGTTTGTCTTTTTGTCACTTTGGACACTTACGAGGAGCCAGTTTGGTAAGAACAACAACATTACCACACTCACTGGACAGGACACAACATTAGGTACATATTGAGATTGTGTTTTGATCCATTTATTTGGTTGCAGTGGTTTAAATGTGTAACATGATTCTTCAAATTACTTTGCCTATTTTCTTTTTTTTTCTCTGGGAGTTGACAAAAATTCCATTAATTTATTTAAAACAGAGATAATGCACACTATTGTTGTAGATGTGTGTTAGCTATAAAGCAAAGTTTTAAGTAGTGCCTGACAAACAAATTATGACAAACTGATGTTTCAATACATTTTCCTTTTTTTCTTTTTTTTTACAGAACTAAAATTGTTAAAACAAAATTGTGCTCACTTTTGCATTAAAGCCCACGAATGTATTTATTTCTGTACAAGTGGGAAACAATTAGACTTATCTCCAATTTAAAAAAAATTTAGATACAAAAAAAAGTATGACTAAAGTTGAGTTAGTCATATGCATAAAAAGTTGTCTTTCTCAGGGGTAACCACTTGTTTCATCTTAACTTAAAAAAAACAATTTTTTTTAATTCTAACTGCAAACCCCAAAAAATTATGAAGTCAAAATGGAAAAATAAACATTCTGTCCAGAGAAAAAAAAACTTTTGACAAATCATATTTTTCTTTAAATTGACTTGCATCTGTTAATAATAGTAAAGTGAATTATATTTATGTAGCGCTTTTCTCTAGTGCAGAGGTGTCAAAGTCGTTTTCACTGAGAGCCACATCACAGTTATGTTTGGCCCCAGAGGGCCGCGTCTAACAGTGAATACTATTATTACACAATTGTTTTATGCATTTTATTAGTTGTTGTTTTTTTTAATTAAAATGTCAAAAAAATTTGGTAAATTGCAATAATTTCACCTCAATGTAGTGTATATTACTGTAAATGGAAAAACAGTACTGCTGTTTTTATGGTAAAAAAAAAAGGCAGCTCAGTTGCCAGAATTTTACTGTAAAATGTACATTTGTTTTTTTTAATTGTAAATAAATAAAACTGCAATTTTACAGTAACATTTTGGCACCTAAGCTGCCAGTTTGTTTTTTGCTTTTTTTTTTTTTTTTACCGCAAATCAACAACTGTAGATTGTCGGTGTATTACTGTAAATGCCAAAACAGCACCACAGGTTATTACAGTTAAAAAAAGTACTGTTTTTTTTCATTTAGAGAAAAATGCTGTAAAAACCACAGCAAATTTCACAATTTTACCATGAAATAAATTGCTACTTTTACATTGCACACTTTGATGGATAACTTGCTTTGAAATCATAATTATTAGTATCTATTTCTATTTAAAAATAGTTTGAATGTTTGATAATATATTTTTGCACAATTTGACAATATTTAAGTTAACACAATTTGTGATTACATGGAGTAAATATATTTTTTTCCTCCCAAAATAGAGAGAAAGAATAAATTTAGTAAGAAAAGTTACAGTACTTTTTTGATACATATTATTTCCAGACTTTCGAGGGCCAAATAAAATGACCTGGCGGGCCACATCTGGCCCCCGGGCTTTGAGTTTGACACCAGTGCTGTAGTGACTTAGAGCGCTTTGCATTGTGAAACCCAATATCTAAGTTACATTTTTAAACCAGTGTGGGTGGCACTGGGAGCAGGTGGGTAAAGTGTCTTGCCCAAGGACACAACGGAAGTGACTACACTGCAAAAACTGAAATCTAAGTAAGATTAAATATCTCAAATAAGGGTGATATTTGCTTATTTTCTGTCTGATAAGATAATTCTTCTCACTAAGCATATTTTATGTTAGAGTGTTTTACTTGTTTTAAGTGTTTTGGTCCTAAATGATCTCAGTAAGATATTACAGCTTGTTGCTGAGATTTGATGACCTATATTGAGTAAAACATGCTTGAAACTAGAATATCAACTGTTGCAAAGCTGTGTCATCAACACTCACAAGTATAAAACTACTTTTTTAAAGTAATAATTTCAAGCAGGAAAAAAAATAATCAAGATGCCGAGCACATATCATTATGTCAAGATAATGGCATTAGCATATACTTAATTTAATATTTAATTTATTTTTCAACATATTGAGCAAAAACGTCTTTTTTTTTTTTCTACCAATAAAAGTGCACTTGTTATTAGTGAGAATATACTTATTTTAAGGTGTTTTTGGGTTCATTAAGGTTAGCTCATTTTACTTATTTTGGAAAGTCTTGACAAGCCGAATTTTCTTGTTCTATTGGCAGATAATTTTGCTTAGTTCAAATAAAATACCCCCAATTTTTTTTTTTTTTTTTTTTCTTGTTTTTGAACACTGACTTTTTGCAGTGTAGGTTGGCAGAAGCGGGGATCGAACCTGGAACCGAGCTATACCGCGCCCCACCGACATAGACATGACATGAGTCAAAATGGAAAACCATTCAAGCATTGCGTGTATGTTTTAGAAAAAATATAAAAAATCTGTCTATAGGTGAACAAAGTATTGCCATATCCATTAAAAAAATGCATATGTTAATATAAGACTACAGAAATATGGTAAGCTTTAAAAATGAATTGTTTTTGGTCATTGTCTTTTTTTTTTATAGCCACACGTAACTGATGTAAGGGGCTGTTTACTCTTGACAACAAAGTGGCGATACATGCTTTGTCATCAGTTTGAATGTATTTAATTTTAAGGTCGGAGAGTATCATTGTCTCTAATATTTATGTCAACTTTTATCATCTCCATGAGATCTTCCAAACCCTCACTGTAATATTTTTGTATTGAATAAGTGTGTTTCTAATGCATCTATTTTGCAGGCGTTCCTCCGTACGTCCTGGGTCAGTGGGGCTTCAACGAGGAGCCTCCACAACAGGATGAAGAGCTTGATGAGCTTTACAGGAAGTCCTTCGAGGACTACATGATGATGCCTGACACCGTGATGAGCACACCTGAGGCCGACCTGGTCACCCTTTCGGTCTACCGGGACCTGCCGGCTACAGGAAAACCATTGCTTCTCAAGGAGCAAGGTTTGTAACATTCTCTAATCCAGGGGTGTCAAACTCATTTTAGATTGGGGGGCCACATGGAGAAAAATCTACTCCCCAAGTGGGCCGGACTGGTAAAATCACGGCACGGTAACTTAAAAATATAGACAACTTCAGATTGTTTTCTTTGTTTAGAAATAGGACAAGCACATTCTGAAAATGTACAAATTATTATTACGATTTGTACATTTTCAGAATGTGCTTGTTTTTTTTTTTTTTTACACTTACATGTTGCGGTTAATAGTAGGGATGTCCGATAATATCGGACTGCCGATATTATCGGCCGATGAATGCTTTAAAATGTGATATCGGAAATGATCCGTATCGTTTTCAAAATTATCGGTATCTGTTTTAAAAAGTAAAACTTATGACTTTTTTAAAACGCCGCTGTGTACACGGACGTAGGGAGAAGTACAGAGCGACAATAAACCTTAAAGGCACTGCCTTTGCGTGGCGCCCCAATCACACAATATCTACGGCTTTTCAAACGCACAAGTGAATGCGACACATACTTGGTCAACAGCCATACAGGTCACACTGAGGGTGACCGTATAAACAACTTTAACACTGTTACAAATATGCGCCACACTGTGAACCCACACCAAACAAGAATGACAAACACATTTTGGGAGAACATCCGCACCGTAACACAACATAAACACAACAGAACAAATACCCAGAATCCCTTGCAGCACTAACTCTTCCGGGACGCTACAATATACACCCCCCGCTACTAACCCCGCCCCCCCAATCCCGCCCACCTCAACCTCCTCATGTTCTCTCAGGGAGAGCATGTCCCAAATTCCAAGCTGCTGTTTTGAGGCATGTTAAAAAAAAAAAGCACTTTGTGACTTCAATAATAAATATGGCAGTGCCATGTTGGAATTTTTTGTCCATAACTTGAGTTGATTTATTTTGGAAAACCTTGTTACATTGTTTAATGCATCCAGCGGGGCATCACAACAAAATTAGGCATAATAATGTGTTAATTCAACGACTGTATATATCAGTATCGGTTGATATCGGAATCGGTAATTAAGAGTTGGATAATATCGGAATATCGGATATCTGCAAAAAAGCCATTGTCGGACATCTCTAGTTAATAGTATTCTTTATTTGTCGTTATTTATATGTTCTGAATAAATTATGTGATAATGTTCACCAGTCAACTCCTTGGTGTTCATTTTCGATCAAGATAAAAAAAATTATATCAAAATCAAATTACAGGATGTTATTTATGTAGTTTGATCATTTTCCTCGGCTGGTGCACTAACATGGTTTATTTTTTTTTATTTTTTTTACATATGTAGCATCATCTACAAAGATTAGAGATGTCCGATAATGGCTTTTTTACCGATATCCCGATATTGTCCAACTCTTAATTACCGAAATCGACCGATACCGATACATACAGTCGTGGAATTAACACATTATTATGCCTAATTTTGTTGTGATGCCCCGCTGGATGCATTAAACAATGTAACAAGGTTTTCCAAAATAAATCAACTTAGAGTTATGGAAAAAATGCCAACATGGCACTGCCATATTTATTATTGAAGTCTGGTAGCGGGGGGTGTATATTGTAGCGTCTCGGAAGAGTTAGTGCTTTTTAGATCGGGGGGCCACATGGAGAAAAATCTACTCCCCAAGTGGGCCGGACTGGTAAAATCACGGCACGGTAACTTAAAAATAAAGACAACTTCAGATTGTTTAGAAATAGGACAAGCACATTCTGAAAATGTACAAATCATCATTATGATTTGTACATTTTCAGAATGTGCTTGTTGTTGTTTTTTAACACTTACATGTTGCGGTTAATAGCATTCTACCTTTTATTTGTCGTTATTTATACGTTCTGAATAAATTATGTGAAAATGTTCATCAGTCAACTCATTGGTGTTCAATTTCAATCAAGATAAAAAAAATTATATCAAAATCAAATTACAGGATATTATTTATGTAGTTTGATAATTTTCCTCGACTGGTGCACTAACATGTGGTTTATTTTTATTATTTTTTTTACATATATAGCATCATCTACAAAGATTAGAGATGTCCGATAATGGCTTTTTTACTGATATTCCGATATTGTCCAACTCTTAATTACGGATACCGATATATACAGTCGTGGAATTAACACATTATGCCTAATTTTGTTGTGATGCCCCGCTGGATGCATTAAACAATGTAACAAGGTTTTCCAAAATAAAACCACACAAGTTATGGAAAAAAAATTACCCACATGGCACTGCCATATTTATTATTGAAGTCAGGTAGCGGGGGGTGTGTATTGAAGCGTCCCGGAAGAGTTAGTGCTGCAAGGGGTTCTGGGTATTTGTTCTGTTGTGTTTATGTTGTGTTACGGTGCGGATGTTCTCCCAAAATGTTTGTCATTCTTGTTTGGTGTGGGTTCACAGTGTGGCGCATATTTGTAACAGTGTTAAAGTTGTTTATACGTCAACCCTCAGTGTGACCTGTATGGCTGTTGACAAAGTATGCGTTGCATTCACTTGTGTGTGTGAAAAGCTTTATATATTATGTGACTGGGCCGCCACGCAAAGGCAGTGCCTTTAAGGTTTATTGGCGCTCTGTACTTCTCCCTACGTCCGTGTACACAGCGGCGTTTTAAAAAGTCATAAGTTTTACTTATATTATCAGACATCTCTAACAAAGATACAAATAATTGCTATTGTGACATCTGGTGGACACATTTAAAACAGCAGTTTATTTCATTCAAAAACTTTGACTCATTTTTATACTTGGCAAACTCATCCCGCGGGCCGGATAAAACCTGTTCGTGGGCCTGATCCGGCCCGCGGGCCTTACGTTTGACACCACTGCTCTAATCTCTTCATTACAGACATTTTTTTTATTTTAAGTTTTGTTTTTATGTGTGTTGGGATTCAGATGTGAGAGACAGCGGGATGTCCGTGTGGAAAGTAGCCGTGGTGGTAGCCGTCCTGCTGGTGTCCATGGTGGGATGTGTGAGCGCTGTCTACTATCTGTGTTTCTGGAGAGGCTGTCGCATTCATTACAAACTACATAAAGTCTATGCTTGATGCAATTAAAAATCACCTTTGAGACCTTTTTGTTGGCACAATGCATGCACCTCTTAATTTATGCGGAATTGTCAATACTGAGCTAAATATGAATTACTTAGACTTCCTTTTATTGTCATTCAAATGCAAACTGTTTTGCTCAAAAAGGTTAATTATGTCTTCTTATTCAATACTTTTTCAAATGTTCTTGTAATCTGACCATATTTCCGGTAGATTCGGTATATTCTAATATACCGGAAATATGGTCTGATTACACAGTTTACGTTTTTTAATTTTTTTGATTTTCTTGTAATCTCTAGTCTGATTACAAGAAAATTTGAAAAAAAAAACGTAAACTGTTGGTTTTTTTTATGTTTTAGCTAGGAAAATATTGGGGTTATAATTGATTCCAACGTCACGGAAATTTATGGCGGTCATGTCAAGAACCAGGTAACAGCAATAACGTACATGACCTTTGATTCAAGATATGGTAAACTTTCAAGTGTGCCATGAAAATATTTTAGTTGGCAGAATATTAGTAGAAAATAAGAGTTTTAATATCTCAAGGGGGTTAGATTATATATTGCACTAATTTGCTTTGTTACCACCTAAAACACAAAGCTGGAATGTGACTGTTTTGTCAGTTTAGCAGAGGGATATTCAGCTAGCGGCCTGGGGGCCAATTCCGATTTGGGAATGACACTATACCGGCCCCTGAGTTCAGTTCAAAACTCGAAAGGCAAACCCTTTTTGCAGCAAATTCCTACAAACACGAGTGCTCCTGTTGCATAGAGCAGTGGTTCTCAACCTTTTTTCAGTGATGTACCCCCTGTGAACATTTTTTTAATTGAAGTACCCCCTAATCAGAGCAAAGTATTTTTGGTTGAAAAAAAGAGATAAAGAAGTAAAATACAGCACTATGTCATCAGTTTCTGATTTATTAAATTGTATAACAGTGCAAAATATTGCTCATTTGTAGTGGTCTTTCTTGAACTATTTGGAAAAAAAGATATAAAAATAACTAAAAATTTGTTGAAAAATAAACAAGTGATTCAATTATAAATAAATATTTCTACACAAAGTAGTAACCATCAACTTAAAGTGCGCTCTTTGGGGATTTTAATAGAGATCCATCTGGATTCAGGAACTTAATTCTAAACATTTCTTCACAAAAGAAGAAATCTTTAACATCAATATTTATGGAACATGTCCAGAAAAAATCTAGCTGTCAACACTGAATATTGCATTGTTGCATTTCTTTTCACAGTTCTTTTTGACAGACATTTAAAAAAAATCTCACGTACCCCTTGGCATACCTTCAAGTACCCCCAGGGGTACGCGTACCACCATTTGAGAACCACTGGCATAGAGGAACCTGTACCACTATAAATACATTGGCAGATCCTTGCATTGACATTTTAGCCTTACCAAACTTGTGATTTACATTACCAAGGCGTTCCTCAAGGCACCCCTTAAGTCCTCTCCTTTTTTGGAATTTCACATTTGTTGTTTTTGTAATATGATTTTTATGTAACTACAGTGTTGCTGGAGCTTGTTTACCTCAGATGCAGTCAGTCATTTGTTCAACTTCTTTAGTTATAATAGTATAGTTCCTCAAGGTTCCGTTTTAGGTCCACTCTTTTCCATCTTAGGGCTATTCAAGTGGTGGCCTGCAAAGTAAAAAAAAAGTTGTGAGAGAATTCTTAAAAACACTGGAATGCTGCCATAGAGATGATCTTGGAGTAAAACAGCAAAATTGTCAACATAAATAAACCACAATCGAATGTCTACTGAATAGGATGCTGGTTCTCAGAAATATACAAAATGGTTTAAGTTTATTTGGAACATGCATACAGTAACTACATGATACATCACCATTTCCAGTTTCTCTTTTCAACATATTAGGGAGTAGGAAGAAGCTGGGCTTACTCAACCCTACCCCTATTCTATTTTATAGCAATTACTAACATGTATTCACTTCCTGTTCTCAATTTGTACACTATTTACTCCAAGTTCCAAGAAAAATAAATACAAATAACTAGTTAAACATGTAATTCCTGGTGAGATGAACAAGATTATCTCATTTCACTAAGTTCGAAATGTTTATCAGTTATCATTCTTTGTACTTTGTAAACACCGAGTTAGAACAGTTTCTTAAACTACATCATATTAGTACATTGTTTATTGATTCCATTTATTTCCACATACTGATATGCTATAGGGTTTAAGTGTTGTACGTGCATACAGTTGTTTTAAATGATATCCCTTTCAAAAACTGTAAAAAAAAAAAAATCCCAGATTTCCAAGAATTCTCAGTTTTTAGGGACGTTGTCCCCAATCCAAATGAATTATCCATTTTTCACTCTTTCACAATACCAACATTTTTCAACCTATTCAAAATATTCCACCTTCAACATATTCCACTCATCCTGGACATTGAAACTATAATTTTTTCAAGTAAAACTTTTTTTCCAAGAATTCCAGTTCATTTTCAAACCCTTTTTTGACCCTTTTTTCTGGCGACTACTCCTTCCACATTTTTCAACCCATTTCAAATTCCTTAATTCCTCAATTAAAAATGTTACTACTTCAACATTTCTCTACCGATTTTGAAAAATCCCAACACCAACCATTTCAACTCATTCTGAAGATTCAATTTTTTGTTGTTGTATTTTCCAAAAAAATTCGCTCTTTTCCCGAAATCCCCAAATTTCCATGAAATTCCCATTGAAAAGAATGGGACATTTTTCAAAGTTCCACAACTCCCACTCAAACTGTTCCAACTTCAAAATATTCAGCCTGTTCAAGAATTGTGTTAAATTCTGTTAAAAAAATAAAAATAAAAATTCCGGATTTCCAAGAATTCTCCGTTTTTAGGGACGTTGTCCCCATTCCAAATGAATTATCCATTTTCACTCTTTCACAATTCCAACATTTTTCAACCTATTCAAAATATTCCACCTTCAACATACTCATCCTAGACATTGAAACTATAATTTTTTCAAGTAAAACTTTTTTTCCAAGAATTCCAGTTTTTTTTTCAAACCCTTTTTTGACCCTTTTTTCTGGCGACTACTGCTTCCACATTTTTCAACCCATTTCAAATTCCTTAATTTCTCAATTAAAAATGTTACAACATTTCTCTACCGATTTGAAAAATCCCAACACCAACCATTTCAACTCATTCTGAAGATTCAATTTTTTTTTGTTGTATTTTCCAAAAAAATTCGCTCTTTTCCCGAAATCCCCAAATTTCCATGAAATTCCCATTGAAAAGAATGGGACATTTTTCAAAGTTCCACAACTCTCACTCAAACTGTTCCAACTTCAAAATATTCAGCCTGTTCAAGAATTGTGTTAAATTCTGTTAAAAAAATAAAAATAAAAATCCCGGATTTCCAAGAATTCTCCGTTTTTAGGGACGTTGTCCCCATTCCAAATGAATTATCCATTTTTCACTCTTTCACAATTCCAACATTTTTCAACCTATTCAAAATATTCCACCTTCAACATACTCATCCTAGACATTGAAACTATAATTTTTTCAAGTAAAACTTTTTTTCCAAGAATTCCAGTTTTTTTTCAAACCCTTTTTTGACCCTTTTTTCTGGCGACTACTGCTTCCACATTTTTCAACACATTTCAAATTCCAGGAATTCCTTAATTTCTCAATTAAAGATGTTACTACAACATTTCTCGACCGATTAGAAAAATTCCAACACCAACCATTTCAACTCCTTCCGAAAATTACATTTTTTTTTTTGCATTTTCCAAAAAATTCCCTCTTTTCCCGAAATCCCCAAATTTCCATGAAATTCCCATTGAAAAGAATGGGACATTTTTCAAAGTTCCACAACTCCAACTCAAACTGTTCCAACTTCAAAATATTCAGCCTGTTCAAGAATTGTGTGCTCCCTCTCAAAAACTGTAAAAAAAAAATTCCCGGATTTCCAAGAATTCTCAGTTTTTAGGGACGTTGTTCCCATTTCAAATGAATTATCCATTTTTCACTCTTTCGCAATTCCAACATTTTTCAACCTATTCAAAATATTCCACCTTCAACATATTCCACTCATCCTGGACATTCAAACTATAATTTTTTCAAGTAAAACTTTTTTCCAAGAATTCCAGTTCATTTTCAAACCCTTTTTTGACCCTTTTTTCTGGCGACTACTCCTTCCACATTTTTCAACCCATTTCAAATTCCAGGAATTCCTTAATTTCTCAATTAAAGATGTTACTACTTCAACATTTCTCGACCCATTTGAAAAATTCCAACATCAACCATTTCAACTCATTCCGAAGATTACATTTTTTTTTTCATTTACCAAAAAATTCCCTCTTTTCCCGAAATCCCCAAATTTCCATGAAATTCCCATTGAAAAGAATGGGACATTTTTCAAAGTTCCACAACTCCCACTCAAACTGTTCCAACTTCAAAATATTCAGCCTGTTCAAGAATTGTGTGCTCCCTTTCAAAAACTGTAAAAAAAAAAAAAAATTCCCGGATTTCCAAGAATTCTCAGTTTTTAGGGACGATTGTTCCCATTTCAAATGAATTATCCATTTTTCACTCTTTCACAATTCCAACATTTTTCAACCTTTTCAAAATATTCCACCTTCAACATATTCCACTCATCCTGGACATTGAAACTATAATTTTTTCAAGTAAAACTTTTTTTCCAAGAATTCCAGTTTTTTTTCAAACCCTTTTTTGACCCTTTTTTCTGGCGACTACTCCTTCCACATTTTTCAACCCATTTCAAATTCCAGGAATTCCTTAATTTCTCAATTAAAGATGTTACTACTTCAACATTTCTCGACCCATTTGAAAAATTCCAACATCAACCATTTCAACTCATTCCGAAGATTACATTTTTTTTTTCATTTACCAAAAAATTCCCTCTTTTCCCGAAATCCCCAAATTTCCATGAAATTCCCATTGAAAAGAATGGGACATTTTTCAAAGTTCCACAACTCCCACTCAAACTGTTCCAACTTCAAAATATTCAGCCTGTTCAAGAACTGTGTGCTCCCTTTCAAAAACTGTAAAAAAAAAAAAAATTCCCGGATTTCCAAGAATTCTCAGTTTTTAGGGACGATTGTTCCCATTTCAAATGAATTATCCATCTTTCACTCTTTCACAATTCCAACATTTTTCAACCTTTTCAAAATATTCCACCTTCAACATATTCCACTCATCCTGGACATTGAAACTATAATTTTTTCAAGTAAAACTTTTTTTCCAAGAATTCCAGTTTTTTTTCAAACCCTTTTTTGACCCTTTTTTCTGGCGACTACTCCTTCCACATTTTTCAACCCATTTCAAATTCCAGGAATTCCTTAATTTCTCAATTAAAGATGTTACTACTTCAACATTTCTCGACCGATTAGAAAAATCCCAACACCAACCATTCAACTCATTCCGAAGATTCAATTTTTTTTGTTGTATTTTCCAAAAAATTCCCTCTTTTTCCGAAATCCCCAAATTTCCATGAAATTCCCATTGAAAAGAATGGGACATTTTTCAAAGTTCCACAACTCCCACTCAAACTGTTCCAACTTCAAAATATTCAGCCTGTTCAAGAATTGTGTGCTCCCTTTCAAAAACTGTAAAAAAAAAATAAAAATAAATCCCGGATTTCAAGAATTCTCCGTTTTTAGGGGCATTGTCCCCATTCCAAATGAATTATCCATTTTTCACTCTTTCACAATTCCAACATTTTTCAACCTATTCAAAATATTCCACCTTCAACATATTCCACTCATCCTGGACATTCAAACTATAATTTTTTCAAGTAAAACTTTTTTTTACAAGAATTCCAGTTCATCTTCAAACCCTTTTTTGACCCTTTTTTCTGGCGACTACTCCTTCCACATTTTTCAACCCATTTAAAATTCCAGGAATTCCTTAATTTCTCAATTAAAGATGTTACTACTTCAACATTTCTCTACGGATTTGAAAAATCCCAACACCAACCATTCAACTCATTCCGAAGATTCAATTTTTTTTTTTTTTTTTTTTCCAAAAAATTCCCTCTTTTCCCAAAATCCCCAAATTTCCATGAAATTCCCATTGAAAAGAATGGGACATTTTTCAAAGTTTCACAACTCCCACTCAAACTGTTCCAACTTCAAAATAATCAGCCTGTTCAAGAATTGTGTGCTCCCTTTCAAAAACTGTAAAAATAAATAAATCCCGGACTTCAAGAATTCTCTGTTTTTAGGGACATTGTCCCCATTCCAAATGAATTATCCATTTTTCACTCTTTCACAATTCCAACATTTTTCAACCTATTCAAAATATTCCACCTTCAACATACTCATCCTAGACATTGAAACTATAATTTTTTCAAGTAAAACTTTTTTTCCAAGAATTCCAGTTTTTTTTTCAAACCCTTTTTTGACCCTTTTTTCTGGCGACTACTCCTTCCACATTTTTCAACCCATTTCAAATTCCAGGAATTCCTTAATTTCTCAATTAAAAATGTTACTACTTCAACATTTCTCGACCGATTAGAAAATATCCAACACCAACCATTTCAACTCATTCCGAAGATTCAATTTTTTTTTTTGCATTTTCCAAAAATTCCCTCTTTTCCCGAAATCCCCAAATTTCCATGAAATTCCCATTGAAAAGAATGGGACATTTTTCAAAGTTCCACAACTCCAACTCAAACTGTTCCAACTTCAAAATATTCAGCCTGTTAAAGAATTGTGTGCTCCCTTTCAAAAACTGCAAAAAAAAAAAAAAATTCCCGGATTTCCAAGAATTCTCAGTTTTTAGGGACGATTGTTCCCATTTCAAATGAATTATCCATTTTTCACTCTTTCACAATTCCAACATTTTTCAACCTATTAAAAATATTCCACCTTCAACATATTCCACTCATCCTGGACATTCAAACTATAATTTTTTCAAGTAAAATTTTTTTCCAAGAATTCCAGTTCATTTTCAAACCCTTTTTTGACCCTTTTTTCTGGCGACTACTCCTTCCACATTTTTCAACCCATTTCAAATTCCAATTTCTCAATTAAAGATGTTACTACAACATTTCTTGACCGATTAGAAAAATTCCAACACCAACCATTTCAACTCATTCCGAAGATTACATTTTTTTTTTGCATTTTCCAAAAAATTTGCTCTTTTCCCGAAATCCCCAAATTTCCATGAAATTCCCATTGAAAAGGATGGGACATTTTTCAAAGTTCCACAACTCCCACTCAAACTGTTCCAACTTCAAAATATTCAGCCTGTTCAAGAATTGTGTGCTCCCTTTCAAAAACTGTAAAAAAAAAATTCCCGGATTTCCAAGAATTCTCAGTTTTTAGGGACGTTGTTCCCATTTCAAATGAATTATCCATTTTTCACTCTTTCACAATACCAACATTTTTCAACCTATTCAAAATATTCCACCTTCAACATATTCCACTCATCCTGCACATTCAAACTATAATTTTTTCAAGTAAAACTTTTTTTCCAAGAATTCCAGTTTTTTTTCAAACCCTTTTTTGACCCTAATTTCTGGCGACTACTCCTTCCACATTTTTCAACCCATTTCAAATTCCAGGAATTCCTTAATTTCTCAATTAAAGATGTTACTACTTCAACATTTCTCTACCGATTTGAAAAATCCCAACACCAACCATTCAACTCATTCCGAAGATTCAATTTTTTTTGTTGTATTTTCCAAAAAATTCCCTCTTTTCCCGAAATCCCCAAATTTCCATGAAATTCCCATTGAAAAGAATGGGACATTTTTCAAAGTTTCACAACTCCCACTCAAACTGTTCCAACTTCAAAATAATCAGCCTGTTCAAGAATTGTGTGCTCCCTTTCAAAAACTGTAAAAAAATAAATAAATCCCGGATTTCCAAGAATTCTCCGTTTTTAGGGACGTTGTCCCCATTCCAAATGAATTATCCATTTTTCACTCTTTCACAATTCCAACATTTTTCAACCTATTCAAAATATTCCACCTTCAACATATTCCACTCATCCTGGACATTGAAACTATAATTTTTTCAAGTAAAACTTTTTTTCCAAGAATTCCAGTTCATTTTCAAACCCTTTTTTGACCCTTTTTTCTGGCGACTACTCCTTCCACATTTTTCAACCCATTTCAAATTCCAGGAATTCCTTAATTTCTCAATTAAAGATGTTACTACTTCAACATTTCTCGACCCATTTGAAAAATTCCAACACCAACCATTTCAACTCATTCCGAAGATTACATTTTTTTTTTCATTTACCAAAAAATTCCCTCTTTTCCCGAAATCCCCAAATTTCCATGAAATTCCCATTGAAAAGGATGGGACATTTTTCAAAGTTCCACATCTCCCACTCAAACTGTTCCAACTTCCAAATATTCAGCCTGTTCAAGAATTGTGTGCTCCCTTTCAAAAACTGTAAAAAAAAAATAAAAAAAAATCCCGGATTTCAAGAATTCTCCGTTTTTAGGGGCATTGTCCCCATTCCAAATGAATTATCCATTTTTCACTCTTTCACAATTCCAACATTTTTCAACCTATTCAAAATATTCCACCTTCAACATATTCCACTCATTGTGGACATTCAACTAAGTCTTTCCCAAGTTCCAAACCAAATTCTGGTTTTCCTGGAAATTCAAATGTTTCAACATTCAAAACATTCAAACTATTCTTACATTCATACTTCATCCTGTCAGCATTGGAGCATTCACATGCAATTCCTTCAGGAATTGCCTCATCTAGTTAATTTATAAACAGCATTTTCTCCGACTTAACTTTCAGATTGTAGCCAAAGGCTAATTTTTTTTTGCTGTTTTTATCTGCCACACGTAGAAAGCTGGTCCGTGAAAGTAATGCATACATTAAACCGGTCTTGGGTGGAAAAAAAGGTTGGGGAACCCTGATCTACATCACAAGAGCCAAGTTATGTTTTAAAATCCGTTCCTATGCTATTACTAGTAAGGTCTACCTTTTCTTACTCCTTTTCAGACATGAAGTGCACAAGCATAAACTAACCACAACAATGACTAGAACTTTCCAAGTCCCCCTTTAAGCAATATCAGGTGGCATTGGGGGGCCCAAGGAGACAAAAGAGCTGATGAATTGAATTAATCCTGAGATAGATGGGTCTGTTCACAGGGGGGGGCTGCAAAATGGACCTATTGTTCATGTGTCCACTCCGATGGCCACGTCCCTCTATGATTGGTGCTCGCCTTGCGAAGGCCAAAAGTAGACCAAAGACCGACACTCTTCCTCCTTATTATTCTTGTCTTTCCCATGTTTTTTTGTGTTCTTATTATTTATCCCAGCACAACACAATTTGTTATCCTTGAAGACAGATTCAAAAGCAAGAAGCCTTCACCCAGGACAAACAGGAATAAATAAATGTCACTTTTGCTTTATTTCATATACACCGTACAGTAGATGTCAACCTGAACCTCTCCAGAGCGGTGTCGTTCATAAGTACGTCTTATGCCTGCAGGGTTACAAAATGTTTGCAAAAAAAAAAAAAAATTCTTGAGGCTACGCTGACTGAATGAGGTCAAAGTGTTGCATGTGTAGGCCCAGTGGAGGACAATGTGTTTAAAATAATAATAATAATAAAAAACAGTTTAGACAGAAAGCTTGTTGACAAAATATGAAGTAATTAAAAAAATGATGCGTTTAAAAATACTCTAAAATCTGTAAAACAGAATCTATTTAATTACCTCTGCTAGGAGGTTATGCGATTTGCTTGTTGTTAGAATAATTGTTTCTAAGTTATAACAAAAACTGTGTTACATTTGAGTGCCCGGTGAGAAGCAAAAGCTGTCTTTGGAACCTATCAAGAGTAAGGCTTGTAAAACTCCACTGTGTAGGGGGGAAGAAAGATGAAGGTGTTCCTGTTTCTTTCATGCATTATAATCAAACAGAAAGATATTGTCTGACCCCAAGGACTATAAAAGCGAAGAGAAAGCAGGGCCAGAATCCCCTCCAGGCGACTTCCTTTTTCAACTGTTTTACGAATGTCTTTTTGAACTGTTTTAAGAACCTCTTTTTTAACTCATTTACGACCTTTTCTGTGAACTGTTTACGACCTTTTTATTTTAACTGTTGTAATCAAAGGCGATGGCTGTTTACGACCTCGTCCCTTAGAAGCAGCTGTTGACATGTGGTCAGAGAAAGTCCAAATAAAGGAAGGAGGCATACAATCTTTCGCCAGAGCGTTGGTCACACTGTAAAAGGTTACAGGTTGACACGTTTCTCCTCAATTGAGCCAAATTGAATTCTGTCTCTGTTTGATTATTTGCCTCTTGTCTTGTTTAATAGATGTCATCAGTGTTTGAACCTGAAACTTGTGTTAGCGATAGGGATGATGTTTGATAAGAAATTATCGACTTCGAGCCCATTATCGAATCCTCTTATCGAACCGATTCCTTATCGATTCTCTTATCGAATCCAGATAGGTTGTTGTATATGGAAAAAAACACAATATTTGGTTTAACAAAAGCTCACTTTTATTTTATAAGAATAAAATAAAAAAATATTGACTGTTACCCCCCCTAAAAAAAAATTTAAAAAAAAATTGACTGTTACCCAAAGTATATTAAGTGGGATTTTTCACAAAAAATATACATACATATACAGTAACACAAAAACAACCTGTCTCTGTGATCACTATAGGTGTATAAATAATAATATAGTGTTAAATAAAATTAGTCCCTTGGGCACAAAACTGAAAATAATACAGCTCTCCAAAAAGTGCACTTCTGCTGCTATTGGAACATACTAACTACACACACTATGACACTAAGAACACCACAGTCATCAATCAACAATTCTTCCCCCCTTACATGAGAGCGAAGCCTGGCAATAATTGCATATTGCCTGTTCTACCCTCACTATACGTGTTGAGGTTATACAGCTTGGCAGACAGCTAACAAACAATCCGAAGCAGATTAATCCATGTAGGCTCTTTATTGTTGTTGATATTGCTTTGTCTTTTCCTATCTTTACTTTTGTCTTGCACTGGACTGTTTTTTTATTTTTATTTTTTTAAACTGAAATACACACAATGACAAATGTATAAGCTATGTGATTCAATTAACATACTGAAATTTAATACACAATATGTAAATATTAGCTTCACACAAATATACAGTACTATCATGAAACAAATACTTCTGAGTGTTGAAACTATTTCGATGGTGGAAATACATGACTGGCAGCCATTTTAAGTCCTCAAAACATCCATTGAAACAGTGCACAAAAATCGTTTTTCAATAAAAATTTTAGTATCAAACTTAACCACTTTCCACCTTAATATTGAGTTACATAAACAAGTTAAACAGTTTACTTACAGACTTATCTTTTCCAAGGCTTGTAAGAGCTAACACAACTTGTCTACTTCTCAATTGTCTCGCCAACCCGGAAGTGCCAAACTAATGACGCGTAGTATTTTCATATCGCCACAAGGTGTCAGTAAGAGTCTACAATCAAATGGGCATAACATTGCAGTCCCACAGGGCATTTCCTCTACGTGGGAAGGGATTCGTTCCCAGGGATTCGAATAAAGAACCAACTCTTTTTCTTTACTATAGTGGCCTCGATAACGGGAACCGGTTCTCAAAAAGGGATTCGAGTCCATGGAATCGGTTCTTTTCTTATCGAACAACCAGGAGAACCAATTAGGAACATCATCCCTAGTTAGCGACATAACTCCAAAAGTTATAGGTGGATTTTCAATAAACCTTTTGGAAATGTCCTAATGGTTTACTCGGTGGCCTAGTGGTTAGAGTGTCCGCCCTGAGATTGGTAGGTTGTTAGTTCAAACCCCGGCCGAGTCATACCAAAGACTCTAAAAATGGGACCCGTTACCTCCCTGCTTGACACTCAGCATCAAGGATTGGAATTGGGGGTTAAATCACCAAAAATGATTCCCGGGCGCAGCCACCGCTGCTGCCCACTACTCCCCTCACCTCCTAGGGGGTGATCAAGGGTGATGGGTCAAATGCAGAGAATAATTTCGCCACACCTAGTGTGTGTGTGACAATCATTGGTACTTTAACTTTAATTTTGGAGCTAATGCAGTTACTTTACACTAAGTTACCTTTCGTATAATGTTACGAGTTTCAACTTCTGTGTGTGTATGCTAGTGGCTCCGCCTCCACCCACAGAGTCAAGTGGATGACTGACATATAGCTATGAAGAGCTCAACAAGTTATGGACAGCTTTTCATCGAACTTCCGAAACGGGATAAGGAACAGGTGATTATATTTTGTGGCCGATCCGTATTATTTCTATCAAGTTACATAACGTTTACGTCACGAGATTCAACTTTTCTGTGTGTATTGCTGCATTTAGTTTGTACGGTTAAGTCGGAATTTCCGGCATCCTCGTCGGAAGTTTCAACTGAAAAGTTAGATTTTCTACTCATAAAGTCCTCACAACCCCTGAGTTAGCTGTCAAAGATGGCTCTTCTGAATGTAGACAATAACAAAAACTCCTTTATTATCAGTTATTAGCAGTGTTGGGCAGTAGCAAGCTACAAGTAGCGAAGCTACAAGTAGCGAAGCTACGTCGCTTAACTACATTTCCCAGTAGCTTGACGAGTAGCGATTCCCGTAGCTTAGCTCAGTGTTTTTCAACCACTGTGCCGCGGCACACTAGTGTACCGTGAGATCAGTGACGTGCAGTCACTGGAGGCAGGTGAGGCGGGGCCTCACGTGCCATCATGGAAAGAAAAAAAATGTAAAAAGAAAAAAAAACAATTGAATTGTTATATGTATCCAGTGATTATACTATAAAGTTATTTTCCATTTAACTTCACCAGTTTTAGATTGTTCATTCAAAATCGCTGAATTTTCACATTTGCCGTTCAAATACTGAGAAGAGACTTGCTGTGATCAGCAGCCAGTTGAGGCACGTCACTGCGTTGTGCCTCAACATGGATTGGGGACTTGGCTAACTGCTGGCCTGCTGTGCAGTGAGACCGTATTGCTATATGAACTATATTATACATTTCCATAGTTTAGTTAGCTGAGGTATATAATGTACAGTGTATTTTGTCAACAACTGTATGTGTGTAACGTATTTTTTGTGCTGAGCAATCATAAAACTGCTGCGAAGACGCACTGGCTGAGGCTCGCAGTAATCCCGCCTCCTTGTGCCGGTTAATGCACCCCCGCCATAGAACGAACCCCCTGACGGGAGTGTTATATCAACTAAAGTCCACACTTAAACTTTCCACGTGCAAGATTGAATCTATTTAAAAAAGTTATTTAATATGAAGCCAAAAAGTGCAAAAACAATAATGTTCGTGTTGGAGGAGTTGTGAATGACTGCAGGGCCACAACATTAGGTACACCTGCAGACTGCAGCACGGATTTCATATTTCATTCATTCACAACTCCTCCAACACGAACATTATTGTTTTTGCAATTTTTGGCTTCTTATTAAATAACTTTTTTAAATAGATTCAATCTTGCACGTGGAAAGTTTAAGTGTGGGCTTTAGTTCATATAAAACTCCCGTCAGGGGGTGCATTCTACGGCGGGGGTGCATTAATCCAGCACAACAGCGGCGCATGGACTTCATTTATAAGTAAAGGTAAGACCATAATAACGTTTTTTTTTATTAAACGTGCTTTTTTGTGTGCTACAGTTTGTATGTGTAAAGTTAAAGTTAAGTTAAAGTACCAATGATTGTCACACACACACACTAGGTGTGGTGACATTTGTCCTCTGCATTTGACCCATCCCCTTTATCACCCCCTGGAAGGTGAGGGGAGCAGTGGGCAGCAGTGGCGCCGCGCCCGGGAATAATTTTTGGTGATTTAACCCCCAATTCTAACCCTTGATGCTGAGTGCCAAGCAGGGAAGAATGCTGGTATGAGCTTTTAAACATAACCCGTTAACTGCTGCCAATCAAATGGTGAATAAGATACTCTTTAGGGTTCATATGTTTGTAAATCTGATTGTGATGAAGTCAGTGCCTCACCAGCCATGAACCTCACCGCACGTCACTGATATACAGTATATATATATACACTGTATACACATATATATATATATATATATATATATATATATATATATATATATATATATATATATATATATATATATATATATATATATATACTGTATACACATATACATATATATATATATATATATATATATATATATATATATATATATATAGGTATATGTATATATGTATGTATATATAATATATATATACATACATATATATATATACTGTATATATATATATATATATGTATATATATATATTTATGTGTATATGTATATATATATATATATATATATATGTATGTATATATATATATACATGTATATATATATAAATGTACATGTATATATATATATATGTGTATATATATACATATACATACATATATATATATTTATATGTGTATATATATATATATATATATATATATATATATATATATATATATATATATATATATATATATATATATATATATATATATATATATATATATATATATATACGTTATCGTTGGGAAAAGAGGTCTCCTAGTCCCTCAGGCAAATCATAATGTCTTAAAATGCATTTTTAGACATTATGATTTGCCTGAGTGGCTAGTAGACCCCGTGAATAACAAGGGGTAGAAAAAGGATTGATGAATGGGCTAGAAATGACAGATTAAAAAATTTATAATAAAAATAACACAAACACAAAATATATATTTTTTTTTTACTTGGGACTACCCGCGCGCCTGATTTTGGACGCTGGCCGGCCATATCTGGCACGCGGGCCGTAGTTTGGCGACCCCTGGTCTATCCTATCATGTTCTGGAACAACAAAAAAAACATGTTCCCTGAGGTCACAGGCGCCCCTGACACAGCATGTCAGTTCAATAAAATTGTGTTAAAAAAAATATATTATCAAAAAAAAAACAACTTTTATAACCTACAATAATCTGAAAAAAAAAAGAGTCAATAAATCTCCATCTCTCATTCGAAAATTATCTTTAACCTGAAGTGAAAGGGCATCCCCCCCTTCATAAGAACAGATACAATCATTAGTTATGGCCAATAAATAGTAATGGTATTACGCAGCAATGGTGGTGAGCACACCGCTCTCTTCAGACGGATACAAACAAGTAGACAAGCGCACACAATAAGCCCCCCGCCACCCCCCGACTTTGAGTGTTTGTGGAAAGGCCACGTTAAGGGCACTAACTGAAATGTTTAACGCTCGCCGGGTGGATTTATTGAGGTCAGCACAAGGCTACGTTTTGAGAGTCCAAGGCTATACCTTTGGATTGATTTCCATGAATGACTTTAAGCTCAGGAGGAGGAAGAGGGAGGAGGGAGAAAAAAGAAAAAAAAAAGACTATCCTGCTACACAGCACAAAGGAAACGTAGCAAGGCGACGTAGGAAAGGAGGTCAGGATGGCGTCAGCTAATAAATACGCGTCTGAGGAAGACAAAGAGCAAAGAGACGTCTGCTGGCTCGGGCTTTCATGTTGATTTTGATCGACTTCTCGACACTTAAGACGGATAAAATTGCCCGACTGTTCCTCTAAATGAGCCCAGATACAATATTTAGGCTACAAATAAAGGGATCAGAGACATGACAACAGACCACTTATTAAATTAATTTTGCCAATCACAGAGCGGCGCTGAGCGATGCGAGCGAAACTGCAACATGACAGTTCTTTATCACCATTTTTGACTCTTTTACGCTGCGCTCTCTCTTTTGTGCCGCGAATTAGAGAAACATGAAAACGGAGCAGACCTTCAGCGATACATAATGCATGAGCCGCTCCGAGGCTACCGAGTGGATTCTCTTCAGGTGGCATCAGTGGGTGCAGCCGAGTGGAAAAGGCAGGCCGGTCACTTAGTGCACACTATCTTGTGGTAATCTCCCCGCACAATGTCGCTGGCTCGCGCCGGGCAGGTGGAAATGTGCCATACAAGCGGCTTGATATGCTCGAGTGGGACTTTTAAAAGGCCTTGATTTTAACTTTCAAAGTTTGCAATGTAAAAGAAAACGTACATTACTGTCTTTTACTGGCTAAAACAGGGGTGTCAAACTCATTTTAGATGGGGGGCCACGTGGGGAAAAAATCTACTCCCAAGTGGGCCGGACTGGTAAAATCATAGTAACTAATTAGATGACCATAGTAACTAGTATATCATGCAAAAGTGCAGATTCCGACCATTGAAATACTTTGTATCGTTCAAGACTTGAAAACATCACTGCACATCCCAATGGCAGCTACAGTTTCCATCTTAAAGATCTAAAAAAAATATTTGGGAATGTCTGGCGGGCCAGATTGAAAAGGGGCCTTAAAGGCCTACTGAAACCCACTACTACCGACCACGCAGTCTGATAGTTTATATATCAATGATGAAATCTTAACATTGCAACACATGCCAATACGGCCGGGTTAACTTATAAAGTGCAATTTTAGATTTCCCGGGAAATATCCGGCTGAAAACGTCTCGGTATGATGACGTTTGCGCGTGACGTCACGGATTGTAGCAGACATTTTAGAACAGCATGGTGGCCAGCTTAAGTTGTCCGTTTTCATCGCAAAATTCCACAGTATTCTGGACATCTGTGTTGGTGAATCCTTTGCAATTTGTTTAATGAACAATGGAGACAGCAAAGAAGAAAGCTGTAGGTGGGATCGGTGTATTAGCGGCTGGCTACAGCAACACAACCAGGAGGACTTTGAGTTGGATAGCAGGCGCGCTATCCGACGCTAGCCGCCGACCGCACCGATGATCGTGGTGAAGTCCTCCGTCGCGCCGTCGATCGCTGGAACGCAGGTGAGCACGGGTGGTGATGAGCAGATGAGGGCTGGCGTAGGTGGAGAGCTAATGTTTTTAGCATAGCTCTGTCGAGGTCCCATAGCTAAGTTAGCTTCAATGGCGTCGTTAGCAACAGCATTGCTAGGCTTCGCCAGGCGGGACAGCATTAACCGTGTGGTTACAGGTCCAGGGTTTGGTTCGGTGTCTCCTGATAGTAGAAGTAATAGTAGTATTGTTGATCTTCTGTCTATCCTTCCAGTCAGGGGCTTATTTCTTCTGTTTCTAACCGCAGTTAAGCACGATGCTATCACGTTAGCTCCGTAGCTAAAGTGTTTCGCCGATGTATTGTCGTGGAGATAAAAGTCACTGTGAATGTCCATTTCGCGTTCTCGACTCTCATTTTCAAGAGGATATAGTATCCGAGGTGGTTTAAAATACAAATCTGTGATCCACAATAGAAAAAGGACAAAGTGTGGAATCCAATGAGCCGTTGTACCTAAGTTACGGTCAGAGCGAAAAAAGATACATCCTGGCGTCCTGCACTGCACTCTAATCCTTTACTCTCACTTTCCTCATCCACAAATCTTTCATCCTCGCTCAAATTAATGGGGTAATCGTCGCTTTCTCGGTCCAAATCGCTCTCGCTGCTGGCGGCCATCATTGAAAACAATGTGCAGATGTGAGGAGCTCCACAACCTGTGACGTCACGCTACTTCCGGTACAGGCAAGGCTTTTTTATCAGCGACCAAAAGTTGCGAACTTTATCGTCGATGTTCTCTACTAAATCCTTTCAGCAAAAATATGGCAATATCGCGAAATGATCAAGTATGACACATAGAATGGATCTGCTATCCCTGTTTAAATAAGAAAATGTCATTTCTGTAGGCCTTTAATTTGCCCAGGTCTGGTCTACAATGAATAATCCGTCATTTCTGTCAACTCAAAATACAGCGGTCATCCTGCACGGGCCGCATGGGCTCGAACCAGGGTCGACAAATAGAGAGTTATTCTAACCGTGCTAGCCAATGTGCTAAAAACATAGGCTGTCAACTCACCAACTTTCACCAGTTTTATGCTCCTAAAATCTGGAATAATCATCCAGAAAATGCAAGACAAGCCTCAACGTTGGCAATGTTCAAATGTAATTGTGCACATGACAACTGACAAAATGTTATCTACAGCACAGGTGTCAAACTCAAAGCCCAGGGGCCAGATGTGGCCCGCCACGCCATTTTATTTGGCCCTCGAAAGCCTGTAAATAATATGTATCAATAAAGTACAGTATCTTTTCTTACTAAATGTATTCTTTCTTTCTATTTTGGGAGAAAAAAAATTGTTTTTACTCCATGTAATCCCAAATTGTGTTAACTTAAATATTGTGTAATTATGCAAAAATATATTATCAAACATTCAAACCAATTTTAAATAGAAATAAATACTAATAATAATGATTTCAAAGAAAGTTATCCATCAAATTGTGCAATGTAAAAGTAGCCATAGATTTCATGGTAAAATTGTGAAATTTACTGCGGTTTTTACAGCATTTTTCTCTAAATGAAAAAAACAGTACTTTTTTTTACTGTAATAAACTGTGGTGCCATTTTGGCATTTACAGTAATACACCGAAAATCTACAGTTGTTGATTTGCGGTAAAAACAAAACAAAACAAAAACGGCAGCTTAGGTGCCAAAATGTAACTGTAAAATTGCAGTTTTATTTATTTACAGTAAAAAAAAAAATGTAAATTTTACTGTAAAATTCTGGCAACTGAGCTACCTTTTTTTTTTTTTTTTTTTTTTTTACCATAAAAACAGAAGTACTGTTTTTCCATTTACAGTAATATACACTACATTTTGAGGTGAAATTATTGCAATTTACCATATATTTTTTTACATTTTAGTTTAAAAAAAACAAACTAATAAAATGCATAAACAAATTGTGTAATGATAGTATTCACTGCAGGGGCGTCACTAGCTTTTAAGGACAGGGGGGGCTTTAGCCCCCAGGAGATGCACAGGATGCGAGCGAACGTAGCGCCCGATCACAAAACTTCACAAACGGCTAACAAAGACTTAGAAATTAATCATTGTTATTATTATTATTTCAGTGGGTATATTTTCAATCTGTGTTCAGTACAACAACAAACATGGGTTTGCACAGTGACATTTTGTTTACAGCATCAACAAGAAACAATTACTTGCATTTTCTATATGAACAAGTCCAAGGACCACAAGCAGGGTCGCAGAGACAATGCGTACTGGATTTTGAGTGATGTGGGCATTCTCTATATTAACAAGTGGAATGGATTGGATACCGACGCACTAAAGGGACTCTCTACCTTACACTATGAAGTGAGGGGAAACTGAGTGAATAATGACAGGTTATATGATTATTTATTTAAACTCATATTCGGGCCACTTTATAATGAATATGTAAAAAAAAAAAATATATATATATATAATTTTTTTTTTTTTTTTTTTTTTTTTTAACACCAAATTATTTTAGGGGGGCTTGAGCCCCCCTAAAATAGGCCTAACAACGCCAATGGTGTTTGCCATGCAAAAACTATTTTCTTTGACAAAGGCTCTTAAAAAAGTATTGCTGACTTTGGGTAAGCAATCCATTTATGTCGAAATAGCTTGTCTCCAAGTTCCATATTTATAGCGTCAAAATTCCTTTCATGTCCCTCTCCCTGCTTTCGTCTACCTTTTAACAGTTTTATGACTGAGAGGACCAACCTTTGAGGGGGAGCGGCGAGCGGCCCTCTGGGGCCAAACATAACTGTGATGTGGCCCTCAGTGAAAACGACTTTGACACCTCTGATCTACAGTATTGGATTGATTTGAATTTG
>NC_084751.1:3819043-3821543 GCF_033978785.1 Entelurus aequoreus
CTGGACTCGAAAACCACCTCTGATGTTCTGCGGTAAATATATGCTCGTAAATAACATATGTTGGCCTTGTGTGTGCAAGCTGATGTGAAGCACGGGGTCATCGTCAAAGGAAACTACGCATTAAATATTTTTATACCATCATTGAATATATATATATATATATATATATATATATATATATATATATATATATATATATATATATATATATATATATATATATTTACAAACCCCGTTTCCATATGAGTTGGGAAATTGTGTTAGATGTAAATATAAACGGAATACAATGATTTGCGAATCCTTTTCAACCCATATTCAATTGAATGCACTACAAAGACAAGATATTTGATGTTCAAACTCATAAACTTTATATTTTTTTTTGCAAATAATAATTAACTTAGAATTTCATGGCTGCAACACGTGCCAAAGTAGTTGGGAAAGGGCATGTTCACCACTGTTACATGGCCTTTCCTTTTAACAACACTCAGTAAACGTTTGGGAACTGAGGAGACACATTTTTTAAGCTTCTCAGGTGGAATTATTTCCCATTCTTGCTTGATGTACAGCTTAAGTTGTTCAACAGTCCGGGGGTCTCCGTTGTGGTATTTTAGGCTTCATAATGCGCCACACATTTTCAATGGGAGACAGGTCTTGACTACAGGCAGGCCAGTCTAGTACCCGCACTCTTTTACTATGAAGCCACGTTGATGTAACACGTGGCTTGGCATTGTCTTGCTGAAATAAGCAGGGGCGTCCATGGTAACGTTGCTTGGATGGCAACATATGTTGCTCCAAAACCTGTATGTACCTTTCAGCATTAATGACGCCTTCACAGATGTGTAAGTTACCCATGTCTTGGGCACTAATACACCCCCATACCATCACAGATGCTGGCTTTTCAACTTTGCGCCTATAACAATCCGGATGGTTCTTTTCCACAGTTTCCAAAAACAATTTCAAATGTGGACTCGTCAGACCACAGAACACTTTTCCACTTTGTATCAGTCCATCTTAGATGAGCTCAGGCCCAGCGAAGCCGACGGCGTTTCTGGGTGTTGTTGATAAACGGTTTTCGCCTTGCATAGGCGAGTTTTAAATTGCACTTACAGATGTAGCGACCAACTGTAGTTACTGACAGTGGTTTCTGAAGTGTTCCTGAGCCCATGTGGTGATATCCTTTACGCACTGATGTCGCTTGTTGATGCAGTACAGCCTGAGGGATCGAAGGTCACGGGCTTAGCTGCTTACGTGCAGTGATTTCTCCAGATTCTCTGAACCCTTTGATGATATTACGGACCATAGATGGTGAAATCCCTAAATTCCTTGCAATAGCTGGTTGAGAAAGGTTTTTCTTAAACTGTTCAACAATTTGCTCACGCATTTGTTGACAAAGTGGTGACCCTCGCCCCATCCTTGTTTGTGAACGACTGAGCATTTCATAGAATTTACTTTTATACCCAATCATGGCACCCACCTGTTCCCAATTTGCCTGTTCACCTGTGGGATGTTCCAAATAAGTGTTTGATGAGCATTCCTCAACTTTATCAGTATTTATTGCCACCTTTCCCAACTTCTTTGTCACGTGTTGCTGGCATCAGTTAATGATTATTTGCACAAAAAAAAAAGTTTATCAGTTTGAACATCAAATATGTTGTCTTTGTAGCATATTCAACTGAATATGGGTTGAAAATGATTTGCAAATCATTGTATTCCGTTTATATTTACATCTAACACAATTTCCCAACTCATGTGGAAACGGGGTTTGTATATATATATATATATATATATATATATTATATATATATATATATATATATATAATATATATATATATATATATATATATATATATATATATATATATATATATATATATATATATATATATATATATATATAGGGGCAGAGGAGAAAAGAAAAGAAACGGCAGATCAACTGGTCTAAAAAGGGGTCTCTTTAAAGGCTAGAGTATACAAATGAGTTTTAAGATGGGACTTAAATGCTTCTACTGAGGTAGCATCTCTAACTGTTACCGGGAGGGCATTCCATAGTATTGGAGCCCGAATAGAAAACGCTCTATAGCCCGCAGCCTTTTTTTGGGCTCCGGAATCACTAAATCATTCATTTTGAATGGGGAAAAATGTCCCGGAAAACCCGGAATTCTGGGAAATCTGGGAATTTTTGGAATTTGTCAAGGGAAAGTTTGAAGTTGGAACGGGTGAAAAATGTGGAAGGTAAAGCACGCCAAAATCTGGAGAGGAAGAACAAGATGAAGTTGAATTATAAATAGATGAATTTTGGTGTAGAAAAACACAACATTTAATAAATAACAAATAACAATAATAACATGAAAATGACATCTTCTGTTTGTGAACCTCAGGTTCGTATTGGAGCAGTACAACGCCCTCTCCTGGCTGACCTGCACACCTTCAACCCAGGACCGCCAGTCTTGTCTGCCCGTCCACTTGGCCGTCTTGGTCCAAATGTACAATGCCATCCT